>NC_069502.1:173327584-173627584 GCF_027579735.1 Bombina bombina | reverse complement strand
GCGCTGGTAGAGTTGGAAGACCTTCTGTGGCTTCCGCCGCCTTGGCGGACAAAAATTCATATCTCTAATGGCATAGTCAAGGGGTGCCAGGAAGCCTGGTTGAAATTGAGACATAGCAGACTCATTGCCCCACACCCCTCGCCTACACATTCTATCCGGGGCCTCCTCCTGGGATTACCCGATATCCCTACCAGCTTGTGGTCTGCCACAGGAGTAGCTTCTCTGTCAGATTTCTACGATAACAGGAGACTGAAAGCTCATACGACCATGCTAGCCCTACCTGCGGTAGCCCCGAGGTCCCGCTTTACACTTCTGCGCCTCCGAGCACTTATGAAATCCTGGGGCTTCTTGGAAGATGAGTTGAGGGACCCCACATTGTGGGAACAGCGATGGAGGGCCAATCTCCAACTCTACAAACCTCTTTCAGTGCATTACCAGTGCCTACTAGGGGACCCCATCCCCTCTAAAACGATTCATATGGAGGCGTGGGAAAAAGATTTGCAACTTACCTACCCATTGGAAGTATGGGAGGAAACAATCTGCAGCACTAAAAGGGCCACTCATTGTGTTACTTTGTATGAGCTCTATTTCAAAATCATTACGAGATGGCATTTAGTACCCACTAAATTGCAAAGACTCTATCCCGATCACTCTCCCATGTGCTGGCGAGAATGCGGTGAACGGGGCACCCCGACCCACATCTGGTGGTCGTGCCCAAAACTGGCAGACACTTGGAAAAGGGTAGAAACCCTATGCAAAAAACTTGGGCTAGTAGAAACACTGGAACCGGCTATGGCGCTCCTACATTTGGGGGTGGACTTGCTCCCTAGCATTAAACGAAATTTACTTATATACATCCTCATTTCCACCAAACTGTTGATAGCCAGAAACTGGAAGAAAAGTCAGCCCCCCAAATGGCGGGGAGTAATAGAATGTGTGAACTACATCAGAAGTATGGAAACCTATGTCTATGGTGAACGCAAGAAATTGACGGATTTCTGCCTTATTTGGGAACCTTGGGACACTTACATGTTTGATAAAATACACAACCAGACTACATAACACCTGACCTTACCAACATACCCTTAGAGACCTTCCCCAACTCTCTGTTAAGTAAGGAAGCCAGACACGGGATGACCAAGAGAGCCAGTGGCTGGATTATTACGGCCTCTCTTGACTCCCATGTAATACACGTTGTGATGCTTGATCTCTTAGTTGCTTTCCCACTCGTTGTGCCTACAACATCTGCTCTTTTTCTTCAACAGTCCTAATGACTCTATCTATTGACTTTAAAGCCGTCCTAGTAACATAACCGCTAGAATGGGCAAACTTGTTCTATACTGCCCAATTTGATTCTAAATGACGGCCTCTGTAAAAACGAGGTACGAGTTCTATCCGAGGTGTAAACACGCCTCATGTCTTAAAGTTTATGTAACATGTTATGTTGTTATTTCTTCTTGTTGCAATGCATAAGCTGTATGCCTTTTGACTTACCTCAATAAAAACTATTATAAAAAAAAAAAAAAAAAAAAGAGTTTAATGTTCCTTTAAAGTAATTGACAATTTTTGGTAAGGTTCTTTGTAGCCATAATATAATTTTCAAAATAAGTTATTTTCTTGTTAATTGAGTATATTTAATAGTCTTACTTACCTCCACATCCTTTAGTGAACAAAACCAGCTTTCCTATATATTTTTTTTATAACCCCTTTGTTGCTGTCTATAATATATAATGGATGCTGCATTTTGTAGCCGTTACCACTTATGACCTTATGGATTGCTTTCTAGTCTGACTAGTGGTTCACAAAGCTGGGATAAGCTGCTATCAAACATGGTGTAAAACTCGCCTTTCAGACCCTAAAATCCTTATCCCTGTTGTGCATTTTTCCAATCCTTAAACTGTTTTGTTTAATCTGCTGTAATAGTCATGTGGAACCATTAATACTAGGTGCAAACAGTATTCTAGCGTTCTGTTGCATTGCATGCCTATGATGGGGGATTATTTGTAGAGATATCCATGAAGAAATACAATTACAAAGTGGGATTGTGTTCAAAGCCACAAACTCTCTGTAGTTAAATGTGTTTTTTTTTCTGTATGGATTTGATAGGACAAATTATTATTATTACTTGTGTATTTGAGAACTACATATGTTAGATAATTTGACTGAAGATTGTTTTCTTTATGTTCGTAAACTGTATCATTATGACTTTGGATTAGAGACGTGCTTAACAATTATTTAAGAATCTAAATACATTTATATGTTATCTTGTCTATAGGGGTTGCAGCAGTTAATTGTTTATTTTAGAATGGTCCGTATTATTGGCTGTATTCTAAACAAATGCCAAATATTTGCTAAACCTTCAACATCTTGTTTTCGCAATCAAATATTAACTGTTAATTTAAAACACTGAAATGTAACGTTAAGATATTTGAATATTTACATTCAGATATTTGTTCTCATATACTTTCAGTGTAAGTGTATGGGAATCACTATTCAAATGTTTGTTTGTTCTGTAGAAAGAATTGAATGGTGGAAAGAATGTCAAGGGGAATATCTGATCATTCAAATGTCAGAATAAAAACATTTTTTTTTTATTCTTATGGTAGACAAATTTGTCTAATTCTTAAGTTGCAGATGGCATTCACCTACCCGGTCTCCATTATACACCTCACAATGAATTGTACATCCCATCATTCCTTATCTTCCCTCTCTTTATTCTCTTCCCATCTCACCCTTTCCTTTATCTTTTATTAATTAGCCTCCTGCTGTTTCCTCTATTCCTTGTTCTACTCTCTGTCTTTTCTTCTTTCTTACACACTTTCTTCTTCAGTCCCTCTTTCCTTCCCCCTCTCACCCTTCATTCTTCTATATCCTTTTTTCTTTTTCTCTTGCCCATTTTTCTTTCTCACTTCACTCTCCCAATCTCTCCTTCCTTCTTTCTCTACTCATCCTTTTTCTTCTCATCCTTTTTCTTCTTAACTGGGAAGAGTCCACAGCTGCATTCATTACTTTTGGGAAGTACAGAACCTGGCCACCAGGAGGAGGCAAAGACAGCCCAGCCAAAAGGCTTACATACCTCCCCCACTTCCCTCATCCCACAGTCATTCTTTGCCTTTCGTCACAGGAGGTTGGCAGAGAAGTGTCAGAAGTTTGAGATAGTCTCTTATGGAGGGTAGTACTCTTCGCTATGGGACTGGAGTTTTAAGTAATCCTGTCTAGCTCGTGAGTTGTCTGGTTCACAGGAGGTGGTGAGTGCCTCAGCCATTGGGGGTGTAAAAAGGGTGCCAGTTGTTTTTTGTCATTTTTGTAATCTCAAGATTATGGAGGATTCTGATATTTTAGACACGGATGTCTCAGATACGGAGAATGTGTCTTGTGATGAATATGAAATGGCCCGGGTAATCAATGCCCATCAGTTATGTTCCGATTGCCATTCTAGAGTACTCTCTTCTCCCGAATCAGGGAGCTTAGAGTGCGTTGAGCCATCCACCTCCGAGGTTTCCATGTCCCGTGAGGTGCGTGCCCCAGAACTTTTCTCGGCTACGCAAGCAGGTGTCCCTATGGCCTTTACTCCCTCTCCGGAGGGTTGCTTGTTTCCTCCAGAGGTTACGGCACGGTTCCGCATGGCCATTTCTATGTCGCTGTCTCATTTATATCTCCCAAGTTAAATATTTCTAAAATACTGTCCGTGTTCTGTTAACCAGGGCCTGTCGGGCGTGGGATCACCTGATTCAAGTTCGGCCTCCTGGGGAAGCGTTGGCCTCTGAAGCTTCCGGGTCCCCAACCTCAGGGTCAGGGTCTTCCGTTGATCCGACGAGAGATGATTTTGCCTTCCGTTATAGGCTGGCATGTCTTCGTGTTCTTTAAAGGCACATTTTGGCGATGTTAGAGGATCCCAGTCCTAGTGGGCCGAGGGATCCTAGGCCTTAGATGCTGGATGGCAAATTGGATGCAACGTTTGGGGATGAAGCCAATCTCCTTAACGTCTCGGTTTTATTTTTTATTTATGTTTCGATTCCAGTTTTGAGCTTGGGTGAATGGAGCCTCTGATCATCTGGTTCCATTGGCGTTCTCATTCACCTTGGGCGTTCACCCGATGGGTGCTGCCTTCCTTTTATTTTTGTTCCGGATGGATGTGTTTATTTTGTTTTTCTTAAGCTCATATCTGTTGGATTTCTGTTTTTTAAAACGTTCTTCTCTGGAACCGATACTTGCGATTTTGTGGTCGTGTGTCGTGTGGTTCCCTATCAACTATAGATTCAATATCCTGTATTGTAAAAGAAATATGTAAGTCCTGGAGTATATGAGCCTAAAATCTAAAAGCATATATGTAACCATCCCAAACCACTGCAAAGGATCTTAATTGAGGATTAGGTTAGCTTGTAATATATTAGTATATTCTAATATATTGTTAACATATATCCAAATTACTGTTGATAAAAACTGCTGATATATATTATTTAGGGCTGTCAAAAATAATCGTCACACCGATGCATCACGATGCAGCAGTGAACGATTCTGCATCGATGCAGTGAAGGCTCTTAATCGATTCCGGGTCAGTGACGTCATGGGCAGGGGATTCGGTATGTGAGGAAATGGGTCTTGTACTGTCAGTTTCCTGTTTTCCTCATTGCTCCGTTTTTAAACTTCACTGTTGTTATGGAGCCACAATATAAGCCTTTCCAAGCCGCCTCCTCCCCTGTATGTCATTGCGTTTATATTTTTATTGCAAGCAGCCATCGTTGGTGTCTTACCTGACCCCCGCGGTATGTGTGGAAATGGAACACTCTGGTTTACTCATTGCTCCGTTTTTAAACTTCACTGTTATGGAGCCACAATATAAGCCTTTCCAAGCCGCCTCCTCCCATGTATGTCAGTTCGTTTATTTTTTTATTGCAAGTACTGGGAGTTTGCCCTCCCTTCACTGACTGCTGCTTTATTTAATACTATTGGTATTGGTAGTACTAGCAGTCAGTGCCTATCACTGTTCTACGTAGTGCAATATTGTGCACGTCAGAGAGAGGCTCTCGGTAGCCAGTGTCACAGGAATTCATATAATCCCTCTGAATTAGCTGCTGATAATGTAGAACAGCGATAGGCACTGACTGCTAGTACTACCAATACCAATAGTATTAAATAAAGCAGCAGTCAGTGAAGGGAGGGCAAACTCACAGTACTTGCAATAAAAAAATAAACGAACTGACATACAGGGGAGGAGGCGGCTTGGAAAGGCTTATATTATATAAAGACAGGTGACATAGAACAGGCAACTCCCAGATAGGCACCATTAACCCCATACATGCCAGGCGAGTCTGACAGGGAACTCCTGTGATTCAGGGAAGTCCTGTGATTCAGGACTTGCTGTGCACACTGCGCAGATATCTGACCCAGAGAGCATTACCAATAGACCTCCTCTCACACAAATGTTCCGGTTAGGAATTTTTATGACACCTATCCTAAAGAGCCGACAGCAGCCTCATGTAAACAGTGAATCTTTTCTTGTATTATAGATTCACTGTTTACTGTTGCGGTCTCTGCTGCATGTTTCCTCTCTGTCAGAACCCTAGCCCAAACGAGCATTTGAGGGTTGCTATTAGATACAGTAAGTCAAAAGTTTTACAGCAACCCTCAAATGCTTGTTTGGGCTAGGGTTCTGACAGAGAGGAAACATGCAGCAGAGACCGCAACAGTAAACAGTGAATCGATAATACAAGAAAAGATTCACTGTTTACATGAGGCTGCTGTCGGCTCTTTAGGATAGGTGTCATAAAAATTCCTGACCGGAACATTTGTGTGAGAGGAGGTCTATTGGTAATGCTCTCTGGGTCAGGTTTCAGATGTCTGCATGTACTCCGTGAGAATGTTTGAGTGAGTACACTGCTGCTGGTTTTCCTTTGTAAAATAAATCTACAGATACATTTCTGTGCATATTGTAGTATTATGTTTATAAGTGCTCTTCCATCTTACACAGTTGTTTAAAAGATTATTATATATATACACACACACACAATATATATATATATATATATATATAAATGTGTGTATGTATATATATATGTGTGTGTGTGTGTATGTATATATATATATATATGTGTGTGTGTGTATGTGTGTATATATATATATATATATATATATATATATATACACATATAAATATATATATATATATATGAAATAGAACAAGATCATGAAAATCATGGGCAGTAATCGTGATGCATCGCGATGCATCGTAGAATCGAATCGTATTGAATCGTTACAATGATAATCGTAATCGAATCGAATCGTGAGACAAGTGAAGATGCGCAGCTCTAATATTATTTGGACCTTCTAGCAAAGATACAATTCTATATATTATTTGGATAAATAATCCTTGATTGTCTAAATAGTCATTTGTAATCATTGAATAGACAATTATTTCCTACAATGTCAGATTTGAATCAATTATATTTTTTAATCATTTTTTCTAATTATACACTTAATAAAATGGTCCATACAACCCGTATTTTTCAAATTGGACCTTAATAGTTAACTGTTAACACTAATATCGGAATAAATATCAATTCCTCGGTTTGGAACTTATCATCCACCTTCAACCGAAATAAATCCATAACATTTAGATGTTAGATCGGCACCTACCGCCTGCCCACACCCGCCTCTAGTATGCCCTCTATCAAAATGGTTCCGGAATAACCGGAAGTGACGAACCGGAAATACCGGACAAACTAACTTCCGGTTAGAGAAACGGAAGTTCGGTAGGCGGCGGCTAACTCGATCGCATCAGACCTAGTTTGGCGCCTTTTTTCGCCAGTAACTCTCATAACATCAGATATTTAAGGTTAGTAAGTATTGAGCCTCAATATGTCTTGAAAAAGGCCCTATTCAAGGGCTGAAACGCGTAGACGATTTGAAGTAGATTTGTGAGGCTCAATATACTCCTAGGACCACGGCACTTGGGTAAGTCTATGTACCAATAGACCACATCCCATAGGCCTTTCTGTTTAGTGCATTCTCTTTTTTTCCGCAGAACTTTGCTTTTACCATGGACTGGGAATCTGTGACAAATACTACCCCTCCTTAAGAATTGATGTAACTCATCGGATCAATATAGGATTAAAATTTGGGACTTAATTTGATTTTTTGATGATTTGATTGATTTTTTGGGGACTTATATTGAATCATTCATCTACATTTATCTGTAGGATTTATTATCTGTTAGATTAGGATAGATTGTAATAGATTACTTTGTTTAGACTTATTAATTTTTATTCTCACCAGAGACACCAGTGTCACTGCAATTGTAATTGTCATACTAGGATTGTGACACACGGTTTTCTAGAATTTGTTTTTTGATATTGTTTGTTTTTTGATATTACATTTGATCACTTGTTTATCACATTTTCCTTTTTGTTTTCCTTTTTTTGTGATCATACCGGTATTTGATCCAATTTGGGCTAGGCTCAATTTATCTTGGCTTAATTTGAATTCTTTACTCACGGTTTTTTAATTTTGATCACAATATTTTTATTCACATTTTTTTTTACCCACATTTGGGTTATAACTTGATATACACATTGTTTAGTTTCAGATTATATTTGTACAATTTACATTAATGTCGTGCCCATCCTCAGGGATAATTATCTGAACCATAAATTGAGTCTTTGATTCTTATCCTAAATAGATAGATCTGATCGTATATAATTTTGATCTTACAATCCTATCCTAATTAGATAGATCTGATCATTTAATATTCCTTTTACATTGTTTTTAATGTTTTTACTATATGTGAATTAAATTATCATTTGTATGAACTTTTGTCGGTGGATTGTATTGTAATTAATAGATCCCATCCAGCTGTCTTGACACACACACAGTTAATTAGTGGTGTTGTTTAAGTATTAACCTGTTGTATACCTTAGCCTTTGGCGCTCCTATATACCTTTTTGTATAGCATTCTTCTCTAGGACCTATTAGGGGGTCTATTTATAGTGTAGCAGGTACACTTATCTAGGCGCTAGTTGCACTGGTGACTGCAGCTATGTAGCTGGAAAGTGACCACAGCCTGTAGCCACCCCTGATGCCCAACAGCACCAGTATTCAGGGTCCCACCCTGTGGCAGACTCCAGCTACCCAGACTGGGTAGCTGTGCCTGAAGGTCCTTCCTCTGCCTGGAACAGGCTGCTATGTAGCCCAGGAAAGTGATTTTAGCTGGAGCCCACCCAAATAACTAGACATACTAGCATTCAGGTGAAACAGGAACTGATTTTATTGAAAACACACACTCCTTTTATACACACAGCTCATCTTGATAACACCCTGGACAATCCCACAATTTTCCCACCATTCCCGCCCCTCTAGACGGACCGGCACCTCCATAGCAGCCACAGTCCCAGGACACAGGGGTGGCGGTTTCGGGGTGATCCCGGTGGAGCGGCAACACTTCCAGGGTGTCATTTTAAAGATCTTTATTCCCAGATGTCACAGTCCAAAAATCAGCATGATTCATTACTGGGGACCGGAGTTACAGTCCGTTGAAGTTATGGGGTTAGAGGTGTCCAAAACCCCCGGTTCCCAGAGGATCTCCCCTCCGATAATTCCCCCAGCTCTTGTCCTCCCTAGGGGCTACCAATCCCCAAAAGAGCGGAGCTCTGGGGCAAAGGGCTGCTGGAGCGACCAGGGGTAAAGTTAGCGGGTGTCCTGCTGTCCTGTGGCCGACTGGGAGTTCCAGAAGCCCGGCCAGCCTGAGTGGGGTTATGCGGGTGTCCGTTGTGAGGCGGCCGACCGGGAGTTCCAGGAGCCCGGCCTGCCTAGGAGGGTTTTCCTGGTCATACACCAGCTCTTCTCTAAACAAGTTTGGAACACAAAACCATGAAAACAAAAGCTTCCAGAGATTGTGGTTGCTCTGAGGAGCCCAAAATCACTGAGAAACAACAAGGGTGAGGTTGTAGAGGGGTGGGGGGTAGCCTTAGCTGTCTGGTATCCGTGACAATGATTCTTTCAGGTCCCTGGGGACTCAGAACGTTAGTTTCCATTCCTTTGGAGTTGGGAGATGTGAGTGACCTATATGGTCTTGTGTTCCGAATGGTGAACGATTTGCGTCTTCACTTGAGGTTCTTCCGGATGCTGACTCTTTAGCCTAATACAGTGATTTGCAACCTTTTTTTTGCCGTGGCACACTTTTTTACATTAAAAAATCCTGCGGCACACCACCATCCGAAAATTTTACAAAATCACACATTGTAGCCTAATACAGGATATATATATATATATATATATATATATATATATACACACATATACACATACATACTGTATATACACACACACACACACACACACACACACACTGTACTGTGCTGTCATGCCATGCCTCCTACAAACTATACATGACATATTGACATTCATTCACAAACATTCATAATGATTGTCTGTGAATAAATGTCAATGTCATGGTTGTAAATGATGCCTGATGAGCCTGCCACATACCTGACAATATTTAAAAATTTGAAAGAGGGACACCCCCTCACTGTTGTCAGTCTACCGTGGCACACCTCAGGATCTCTCATGGCACACTAGTGTGCCACGGCACACTGGTTGAAAAACACTGGCCTAATAAACATTTTCTTGCAGTGGTGGAGTCTCCTTCCTTTCTGCCTTGGGTGGGTCATCTGGTCTGGAAAGCGCGGGCATGTTCTTCTTCCTTTGCTCAGAGTTGCAGGGATCTCTGGCTGTTGTCTCCTCCATATAATACCCTTGGTCTGACCATGGTCTTAGACGTTTGGTGGTTATCTGCATCCTCATTGCAAAGCTAGCCTTGGGACTTAACAGTGAAGAGCCGAGGTCGGTTTCAGATGGCCGCCCTTCTGGGGTCAGGTAGTTGACCATTTATCCTCGATGCTCTGTTAGGAGCTTTGTGGGGTGCTTACATCTATCTCTGGGATGGCAAGCAGGGTCCGGGGTTCACATTCACATTCTGGTATTGGTTGTTACCTTGCAAGCGCATGTAACACGTGGTTATGCTTGTCTATGAGATTTTTCTTTGCGATCGAGGAGCACTGGATGCCGAATTCTTAAACTGTTCAGGAGTTTTTTCAGACTCTTGGGTTTGAGGCTGTTACTAGATCTGGGTTGGCGATATGGCCGAGGAATCTCGCCTCTATGGTAGGGTGGTTTCCGTTTCTTTAGTCCCTTTCTCTCCTAGAGTGGAGGATGGGTTCTCCTTGTTCGGAGTTACCTTAGTATCTGTGGCAACCTGCGGGTCCTTGTTTTATTGCCTTGTAAGGTTTTTTTTCCTTCTTGCGTTTTCAGAATCCAGGAAAGGGAGATGTGGAGTAGTAACTGGTTCCATCGTTCCTGCAGCAGGAGCCTGGGGGTTTGAACCCTGATTGGGCTCCTGTTAAATGTTGGATTCTGATATTTAGATGCTAGGGGTCTGAGAACCCTTTTACATTGAGAAGTGTTCCTCTTTAGGGAAGACAGCAGTGTAGGGGGTCTCGTACCCAAGCACGACGTCTGTCCTGGTTTAAAGTAGCATGCCGTTTGTAGTAGCTTTTTGGTGGTTTGGGTTCCACGATGGTGGAGTCAGCTTTCCTACCTGGAAGCTGGTCATTTAGAGTTTCTGTTAAGACGGTTTGGTGTTCTCTTGGAGAGCTCTTCGTTAACTGTTGGGATAGTTATCCTATTTCTGCTGTCTATGCTTGCCTGATACGAGGCAACAGGGAACTCATGTTTTCTGGAGTACCTTATGGTATAGTACTGTGTGAGGGATATCAGGGTGTCCCTCGAGTCCTCTTTGGGACGTGTTTCGCTGAGTATGGATTTCTTTTTTATCAGGTCCTTGTGTTCTAGGGAGTTCGTGTTCCTGGGCGCTACTATCATAAGACAACAATGGGTTGTTCTATGTTTGTTGAGCCGTGTGGAATGATCCTTTGGATTGTTCTGGGAATCTGTTTTCCCTTTTGGGGTCAGGTAGCGGTCCTTGTCTTTCAGCCGGGTACTCTGCTTGGGAGTCGAGAGCCGCGTGGCTGACTCCTCCCGAGGCTGTTTGTTCTCGACGGACTCTGGGTCTGAGGGGTTTCTAGCTCGGCTTTGCTGGTGGTGTAACTAATGTGCAGTTACCTGGGCTGCAGGTTTTTACCCATGTCGTCTATTTTTATAGGGTGACGGGTAATTTCAGGCTGTGTTGCCTTTTGAAGGGGCCGCCTTTTGTACCCACCCGTTTGCATTCAGTGTCCTCTAGCTTGGGTATTGTTTTCCCAAAAGTAATGAATGCAGCTGTGGACTTTTCCCGTTTTAAGAAGAAAAACATAAATTATGCTTACCTGATAATTTTCTTTTCTTCTGACGGGAAGAGTTCACCACTCCCGCCCGTGTTTATGAGGCGGCAGTAATTTTTTGTTCTTCTGGCACCTTTTTTCACCCTGATATTTCTCCTACTGTTCCTTGTTCCCTTGGCAGAATGACTGGAGGATGAGGGGAATGGGAGAGGTGTTTAAGCCTTTGGCTGGGGTGTCTTTGCCTCCTCCTGGTGGCCAGGTTCTGTATTTCCCAAAAGTAATAAATGCAGCTGTGGACTCTTCCTGTCAGAAGAAAATAAAATTATTAGGTAAGCATTATTTATGTTTTTTCACTTACTCTCCTTCCTTGCTTTTCTCTCTTATCACTTTCTCCTTCATCTTTTCCTTGTTTGTTTACTTATTTCCTCTTCTGCTTTGTCACATCAGAATCTAACCCTCCTCCTCTCCTTTTCTCTTTTCTCACTCACCTCTTTCTTTTCTCCTTTTCATTCTTTAACTCTCTCTCATTCCTGGTTTCTCATCCTTCTTTATTCTGCTATTCTTTCCCCCCTTCTTTCTCCTTCCATCTCTTACTTTCTACCTTCCTCCCTCATCACTCTACTATTCTTCTTCCTCTCGTGCCTGACCTTTACAACCAATTCTTTCTGCTCCTCCACCCCAAATATGTCACCTCTCTTCTATTGGGTCTTTGTTCTATTTGTTTTATTTTTTGTTCTATGCCACCTCTCTTAACTTCCCTTCTGGACTCTCCCTCCCATCTTGTGCTACTAATGTTTTTCTTATTTTTTTTCCCTATCTACTCTATATTTTCTATTACGTACATTTCCCTTTTTGGTTTCACTTGCCATCTGCATTTTCCTCCCTCTTTCATTCTTGCAATGTTATAACACCCCTTTTTAGAAAATTCTCTAATAATCTTTATTTATGTTTGTTGGCTATATGATGTATCACATTTGAGGGTTGACTTACAGCAATGTTATTGATGGAATCTACATACCTTAACTACACAACATTCTTTTGGAGAATCTGAACTGGAGCACAGGTGAAATAATCAGCTCATTAGTAAAGGTTATTAACCTGCTCTCACCTAAGGTAATCCTGAAAATCTGGCCTGTTAGGGAGGTCTGAGGATAGGTTTGGAAACCCTAATCTAGACTAATAAAAGTCTAATATAAGCAACTGGAATGTTTTTGGTAACATAGATAAAATACTTCAGATCATATCATCAAAAACAACTTGGTAGATATAGTTGCTAATGCACCATATTGAGTGCGATTGATGTCAGATTCATGTTTTCATTGAAATTGCCAGCAGATACCTCTTAATGGGATATGAAACCCCATTTTAAACAACTTTACCATTTATTTGCATAAAGGGACAGTAAAGTCAAAATTAATCTTTCATGATTCAGAGAATGCAATTTTAAACAACTTTTCAGTATACTTTTATTAAATTTGCGTAAATCTTAGTATCCTTTGTTGAAAAGCATACCTAGGTAGGCTCAGGTGGAGCACTGCAGTTCTGTGAGCTAGCTGCTGATTTGTGGCTACAAAGATATGCCTCTAGTCATTGGCACATAAGGTGGGTTCAGCTAGCTTTGCTGTTTCTGAGCCCACTCTTCAACAAAGGATACTAAGCAAATTTGACAATAGATGTAAGCTGGAAAGTTGTTTAAAATGGCATACTATATATTTAGCACTGCACTACTGGGAGCAAGCAGAACACATCTAGTGAGCCAATGACAAAGGCATATAGGTGCAGCTAGCTCCCTGTAGTGAATTGCTGCTCTTGAGCCTACCTAGGTATGCTTTTCAAAAGAGAATGATTTTTTTAAAAGGGTGTGTATATATATATAAGAAATGGAATGCAACCATTTATGAGCCAGAAGTAGAATTTTAGGAGCTGTGGTGCCTGTGTTTCACCAGTTTAATATACAATGCTTTAACATGTGAGTTCTGTTGCATTGTATTGTTATCATTTATTGATTATGCAAATCTACTGTATTTACTGGTCCTTTAATATAATCCTTTACAAAAATCTCCAGTATATAATATTTATATATATATATATATATATATATATATATATATATATATATATATATATATATATATATATATATATATATATATATATATTATATACTGGAGATTTTTGTAAAGGATTATATTAAAGGACCAGTAAATACAGTAGATTTGCATAATCAATAAATGATAACAATACAATGCAACAGAACTTAGTCTGAACTTCAGATTTGTAGTGATTCTATTTTCACGCCTCCTGTATCATGTGACAGCCATCAGCCAATCACAAGTGCATATACATGTATTCTGTTAATTCTTGCACATGCTCAGTAGGAGCTGGTGACTCCAAAAAGTTTAAATATAAAAACACTGCACGTTTTGTTAAGTGAAGTAAATTTACATGCTCTATCTGAATCATGACAGTTTTATTTTGACTTGAGTGTCCCTTTAAGTTCTTGACTTTTATACATCTGGGACAGTGGGACTCTTTCATTCTTGCCATTGGTATACTTGTTTTCTAAATACATTTGTGTCTCTTCCAAAATCTTCATTTGTATATCCCCCTGGATTTGAAGTCATCACTTGTAGTTGATGTTAATTGATTCAAATAGAGTAGACCCACCCATACAAATGAATATGTGTATTTGGGTTATTCGTTATTTAGCACAGCTTGAAATGGTTCATTTCCTCTGGCCAAACTGCAGTCATGCAGATCTGCTGGGCCTGAACAGAATAAATCAATACAATTAAAAAAAAAAAAAGCCATAAATATTCTGAACAATGTTTTTCTGAATACTTGAGCAATACAACAATTATTTATCTTTAGAACACAGAAGTACAATTGCTATTGTAGAAGGAGCCAGCATTAATGTTATTGTTTATCTGGAATCTTACATATCTTTTAAGCAATGAGATTTTGTCTGGTAGCAAAATAGTCAAAGGGTCATAAAAGTGTAACAATACCATTATTAATGCTTTTTTATTACCATGTGCTTACAGTGAATGTAAATTTAAATGAATGAGTGCCCGGTTTCTAAAAATACTATTAAAAACAGGGGCACTTTCATGCATTTAAAATTTACATTGAAGCGGTTTTTTTTTTAATACTTACCTTTTTCTTTTGGAAAACCAGACCTCCGTCCGCAGCTCCTCTGAACTTAGCACCGCAATGACGAAACCGGCTTCCTTCAATCGTCGCAAACACCCCAGAGCATCCAGCTCGTGAGGCCATGCAACGTTTAGAGGAAGCCGGTTTCGTCATCTATATGCTAAGTACAGCAGGAGAAGCAGGCGGAAGATCGTCGGTCTGGTTGTCCTAAAGAAAAAGATAAAAAATAACGCTTCAGTGTAAATTTTAATTAATGAAAGTGCCCCTATTTCTTCTGTTATGTGTGATCAGTCCACGGGTCATCATTACTTCTGGGATATAACTCCTCCCCAACAGGAAATGCAAGAGGATTCACCCAGCAGAGCTGCATATAGCTCCTCCCCTCTACGTCAGTCCCAGTCATTCTCTTGCACCCAACGACTAGATAGGATGTGTGAGAGGACTATGGTGATTATACTTAGTTTTTATGACTTCAATCAAAAGTTTGTTATTTTAAAATAGCACCGGAGCGTGTTATTACTTCTCTGGCAGAGTTTGAGGAAGAATCTGTCAGAGTTTTTTACTATGATTTTAACCGGAGTAGTTAAGATCATATTGCTGTTCTCGGCCATCTGAGGGAGGTAAAGGCTTCAGATCAGGGGACAGCGGGCAGATGAATCTGCATTGAGGTATGTAGCAGTTTTTATTTTCTGAATGGAATTGATGAGAAAATCCTGCCATACCGTTAAAATGACATGTATGTATACACTTCAGTATTCTGGGGATGGTATTTCACCGGAACTACTCTGTTAAAGGTCACTAATCCTTTTTAATAACTATTTATCATGTTAAACGTTTTTGCTGGAATGTAGAATCGTTTACATTGCTGAGGTACTGTGTGAATAAATATTTGGGCATTATTTTCCACTTGGCAGTTTTTTTGCTTTAATTGTGACAGTTTCGTTTCTCTTCACTGCTGTGTGGGAGAGGGAGGGGCCGTTTTTGGCGCTCTTTGCTACGCATCAAAAAATACCAGTCAGTTACTTTTATATTTCCTGCATGATCCGGTTCATCTCTGATAGATCTCAGGGGTCTTCAAACTTCTTTGAAGGGAGGTAAATTCTCTCAGCAGAGCTGTGAGAATTCTTATAGTGACTGTGAATAAAAACGTTGCTTTGTATTTTTTATGTCAAATTTAATTATTATTATTTTACTAATGGGAATCCGGGGGAGTGGGAACTTCATCCGGAGGTCTTTGCCCAAATACTTCGACGTTGGGGCAAACCAGAGATAGATCTCATGGCGTCTCGCCAGAACGCCAAACTTCCTCGCTACGGGTCCAGATCCAGGGATCCGGGAGCGGTTCTGATAGATGCTTTGACAGCACCTTGGAACTTCGGGATGGCTTATGTGTTTCCACCCTTTCCGCTGCTTCCTCGATTGATTGCCAAAATCAAACAGGAGAGAGCATCAGTGATTCTAATAGCGCCTGCATGGCCACGCAGGACTTGGTATGCAGATCTAGTGGACATGTCATCCTGTCCGCCTTGGTCTCTACCTCTAAGACAGGACCTTCTGATACAGGGTCCATTCAAACATCAAAATCTAACTTCTCTGAAGCTGACTGCTTGGAAATTGAACGTTTGATTTTATCAAAACGTGGTTTTTCTGAGTCGGTTATTGATACCCTGATACAGGCTAGGAAGCCTGTTACCAGAAAGATTTACCATAAAATATGGCGTAAATACCTATACTGGTGCGAATCCAAACATTACTCCTGGAGTAAGGTTAGGATCTCTAGGATATTGTCTTTTCTACAAGAAGGGTTAGAAAAGGGTTTATCAGCTAGTTCATTAAAGGGACAGATTTCAGCTCTGTCCATCTTGTTACACAGGCGTCTGTCAGAAAATCCAGACGTCCAGGCTTTTTGTCAGGCTTTAGCTAGGATCAAGCCTGTGTTTAAAGCTGTTGCTCCGCCATGGAGTTTAAACTTAGTTCTTAACGTTTTACAGGGTGTTCCTTTTGAACCCCTTCATTCCATTGATATAAAATTGTTATCTTGGAAAGTTCTGTTTTTAATGGCTATTTCCTCGGCTCGAAGAGTCTCTGAGTTATCAGCCTTACATTGTGATTCTCCTTATCTGATTTTTCACTCAGACAAGGTAGTTCTGCGTACTAAACCTGGGTTCTTACCTAAGGTGGTCACTAACAGGAATATCAATCAAGAGATTGTTGTTCCATCCTTGTGTCCAAATCCTTCTTCAAAGAAGGAACGTCTTCTACACAATCTGGATGTAGTTCGTGCCCTCAAGTTCTACTTGCAGGCAACTAAAGATTTTCGCCAAACTTCTTCCCTGTTTGTCGTTTATTCTGGACAGAGGAGAGGTCAAAAAGCTTCTGCTATCTCTCTCTCTTTTTGGCTTCGTAGCATAATACGTTTAGCCTATGAGACTGCTGGTCAGCAGCCTCCTGAAAGAATTACAGCTCACTCCACTAGAGCTGTGGCTTCCACTTGGGCCTTTAAGAATGAGGCCTCTGTTGAACAGATTTGCAAGGCTGCAACTTGGTCTTCGCTTCATACTTTTTCCAAATTTTACAAATTTGACACTTTTGCTTCTTCGGAGGCTATTTTTGGGAGAAAGGTTCTTCAGGCAGTGGTTCCTTCTATATAATGAGCCTGCCTATCCCTCCCGTCATCCGTGTACTTTTGCTTTGGTATTGGTATCCCAGAAGTAATGATGACCCGTGGACTGATCACACATAACAGAAGAAAACATAATTTATGCTTACCTGATAAATTCCTTTCTTCTGTTGTGTGATCAGTCCACGGCCCGCCCTGTTTTAAGGCAGGTAAATATCTTTTAAATTATACTCCAGTCACCACTTCACCCTTGGTTACTCCTTTCTCGTTGATTCTTGGTCGAATGACTGGGACTGACGTAGAGGGGAGGAGCTATATGCAGCTCTGCTGGGTGAATCCTCTTGCATTTCCTGTTGGGGAGGAGTTATATCCCAGAAGTAATGATGACCCGTGGACTGATCACACAACAGAAGAAAGGAATTTATCAGGTAAGCATAAATTATGTTTTTTAATAGTATTTTTAGAAACCGTCACTTAATCATTCCAATTTACATTCACTTTAACCCATAAGAGTTTAAACTCTCACATACAAAATGCTGCTCAGGACTTAATTGCATTGACACTACTGAGTAGGATATGGCCAATGAGCTGCCAATCAGAATTCACGTGTTTAGCTGGGTTTACCCCCTTTGCAGAGATTAAACCCATAGTTGGCAATAAACATTCATGTACTTAAACAATGCTATCAGTAATTAGAGTACTGTATCATTTGTATGTGGCTTTAAATGAAAAGAGCTAGGAAAAGCCAGACAATGATGCTGTTAAAGTAAATTTAGCTTTGTAACTCTTGAAAGGTGATTTTACACACAGATAACATAAAGGAAGCTGGTTTATTATTATCATCATTATTATTCATTTTATTTTTAAACTCTAGAAAGCAGCTGTTTAGCACCAGTCATCTACTGTTTTTATTTTATGCCCACGTAATTACTACTGGTTGATGGGAGGCCGCTAACTTTATAGGTGACTTGTGCTGCCGAGTTTTATTCACTTTGTGGTTCAGGGAAGAGCCCTCATTTACTTAAATAACAAACTAAACACATTGTATGAACTGTTATATTATTATGCTGGTTTTAAAACACCCGTCCTTCAGACTTATAACCTTACAGTCAATGTAAACGCCTCATGTAGCAGAAGTTCTTTGCCATGAATTAATGTGTTTACGTGTACACCTACTCCTTTTCCCAGCATTCCACAATATATATATTCATTTCTGGAATGCTGGGCACGTGAGTAGTGGGACAGATTGTTTTAATAAGTTTCTAATACTAAGATTATTTTAATTGAGTTTCTATAGCATGCAAACTATAAATTGTGTGACTCGTGAGATTTTTGGAAGTTTATCTGCTGTACTTTATGCTAGTCCTGTATCCTTAAAGGGACGCTAAAGTCAAAATTAAACTTTCATGATTCAGATAACGCAGTTAGATACAGTTTTAAGAGAGTTTCCAATTTACTTAATTTTGCACATTTTATATGCACACTTTCTAAGGCACCAGCTCCTACTGAGCATGTGCACAAGTTCAAAGGGTATACATATACTAGTCTGTGATTGGCTGATGGCTGTTACATGATACGGGGGTGGGGCGGCAAATGGGGAAAGAATTACATTTGTAAGAAATAAATCTACTATTTGATATTCTTGTTGGCTACTAAATTTTAAATAACGTTATTATTCTCTTCACCACACTCTGACCACGCACCCAGCACATTTAGCAGCTAATGTTTCCTTCTATGACAGCCACAAGCCAGTTTTCCCACTGTTAAAACTTCATGTCTTTGCATGATCTTGTATCCTTTCAGTAGTATACAGAGAACTCTAGTGGGTGGCTGCAAGACATTTTGCAAAACAATTTCAGATTTTTTTCCTCAAAATGTAGTAATGGAACATTTGCAACAATATGCTTTGATTAAATAACTCTTTTTTTTTTTATTTTCTAATAAACAAAAACGCATTACCCATGTATCTTAAAAGTACTTTACAGTTTGGCTGTTTTTTCACACATCCACAGAGTCATTTGATGCCAAGAAGTGGTTGTTTGTGATTGCTCTTGAGTCATTGCATAATTTTCTATGTAAATGCAGGTGTTCTGACTCAGCGGCATAGGGCTCAATTATAACCACAGGAAGGAGCAATTTTCTGAGCCAGTTTTAGGAGAGATGTTCATATTCATTGATTCATATTCCATGATATAGTGAGAAGTGTGGATTTTTACAAGATTTGCTTGTGTGGTAAATGATAGTAGAGTCTAATTTAAAGGAATAGCAAATTTCATTATAAGAGATAGATCTCTATTAGGAATATATTTTAAGTATTTTGTTTATTGTATTTGATCTGAATTGCCTTTAAGGAATGTATATTAATTAGATTAACAGATTACCAGTCTCTGATTGGCTGTTAGTGAGAAGCAGCATTTGTAAATATTAGCAAAAAAATACTTAGTGAATAGTACTAAGGAACGTTGTGTCAAAACAATTAGTAAGTATTTGTATGGCTGTTTTCAAATAGAAGATGCAGTGCTAAACAGATGATGGCAGCACACCAGTAGATTTCCAATAATCTTCAGATTTATTCAAAACATCTCCAACAGACAAAACATCAACGTTTCAGGCTTCAGCCCTTAATCATGTTGCATGAAGAAGATGGTAGCTTAGGGAAAGGGCCACATCTCACCCTCCAATTTTTATTTTTCTATGGTCCCTAGCACTGCTGAGAAGAAAGCATGTATCAGTAATTTGTTGTTCAAAAAGTGGTTCCACACTTCTGTTTAGGCAGTTAAAGGCTCATTAAACACTTAATAAATGGTAGATTGAATGCTGTATTCAGTTTAAAGATTAGCTTGAGAATGAAATGCAGATGCTTTTTCTTTCCTAAGATATGGTAAGTCCACGGTTTGAGTAATTACTGTTTGGAATATCACTCCTGGCGAGCAGGAGGAGGCAAAGAGCATGGAATATCACTCCTGGCGAGCAGGAGGAGGCAAAGAGCACAACAGTTAAACTGTTAAGTATCACTCCCTTACCCACAACCCCCAGTCATTCTCTTTGCCTTCGGTGCATAGAGGAGGTGAAGTTAAGGTGTCAGAAGATAAATTTTGATTTAATCTACAAGCAAGTTTTGGGGTATAGCCGTATTCCACATCATTCCTTGCAGTCGGGTAGTGGTGGCTTTAAAGCAGTTACGAACTTGTAAAGAGGTACTTACTGCGTTTTCCTAACAATTGCTGCCCTAGATTAGAAAGCCAGAGTTGGCTACTCTGTTCTTTCTTTTTCATTTCTGGGTGATCTGGTCTTAATTGGTAGCAGTAAGGCACCTCAATAATTGAGGTGTGGGGTTGTCCGAGGGGTATTTTAGAAGTTTATTTGATGTTTATTAAATGTTTTTTCTTAACTTTTCTCACATAATTTTAGCTGGGGATCGATCCTAATTTGCGATAAAATTTAAAGTGTATTTTTTCCTTGTCGTATTTTAATTGAATATTAAAATCTTTGAAACTTATCTGTACAAGTTTATTTACTGTTTCACAGCATGTCTGATATGGAGCAAGAGCCTGCTCTCATGAATTCATGCTTATTATGTTTAGATGCACAAATTGTACAAATTGCAGCTCTTATGCAATTTTGTTCTTCATGTGTCAAGAAAACCTTGCAAAATAAAGGTAACATTTTTTAGCCTAATGTCTCTCAGAATGATGCTGTTAAAATAATATCTCAGCTTTCTCCTGCGGTTCCTCTAACTCCTAGTGGAGTTTATTTTAAAGCAGAAATTGCTGCCCAGGTATCTTCAGCGGTATCTGCGGCATTAGATGCCATTTCCAGATTACAGGGAAAATGCAAGAGAAAATCTAGAAATTCAGAAAGTAAGGTGTCTGTCCTCAGTTCTGCTTCCCAAGTTGCCCTTTCTCATAAGTCTGATGAGGAAGATACATTGGGACTTTCTGAGGGTGAAATCTCAGATTCGGACAGTATAATTCCTTCTTCTGAGACTGAGGTGGTATCCTTCAGATTTAAGCTTGAACACCTTTGTGTATTGTTAAAGGAGGTTTTAGCTACTTTAGATAACTCTGATACCCCTGTCGTTGTCACTTTTAAAAAATCTAGTAAACTTAATAGTTTCTTTGATGAACCTTCCACTTCGGAGGTTTTTCCTGTGCCGGACTATGCTAGGGAGATTATCTTACAGGAATGGGAGAAACCAGGGGTGTCTTTTTCCCAGTCTCCCATTTTTAAGAAAATGTTTCCTGTCGAGGACTCCATTAAAGACCCTTTGGTATACTGTACCCAAAGTTGAAGGGGCCATTTCCACTCTGGCTAAGAGAACCACTATTCCTATTGAGGATAGCTGCTTTTTTAAGGATCCAATGGACAAGAAGCTGGAGGCTTATTTGAAAAAGATATATGTTCATCAAGGTCTCCAATGGCAACCTGCGGTGTGTATTGCCACTGTGACTAGTGTGGCATCTTATTAGTTTGACGCCTTGTCTGGTCTGATTCTCTTCAAGTAGAGGCTTCCTTGGATGAAATTGAAGATAGGATTAAAGCTCTTAAGTTGGCCAATTCCTTTATTGCATATGGTATTTTACAGGTTGTTAGACTAGGAGCTAAAACTTCTAGTTTCAATGTCCTAACCCGCAGGGCGTTATGGTTGAAATCCTGGTCTGCAGACGTTTGCTCTAAAGTCAAGCTTCTGGCGATTCCTTACAAGGGCAAATTCTTGTTTGGACCTGGTTTGGCAGAAGTTATCTCTGATATTACGGGTGGAAAAGGGTCTTTTCTACCTCAAGATAAGAAGAATAGGCCTAATGGACATCAGAGTAATTTTTGTTCCTTTCGTAACTTCAGAGGAAAGCCTTCCCCTTCTTCTTCCAAGCAGGAACAATCCAAGTCGTCTTGAAAACCCAATCAGTCTTGGAACAAGAGGAAACCATCAAAGAAACCCGCAGCTGATTACAAGTCACCATTAAGGGTTTGCCCCCGATCCGGGATCAGATCAGATGGGGGGCAGACTTTCTCAGTTCTCTCAAGCCTGGATATGAGATGTCTCAGATCCTTGGACTGTGGACATAGTATCCCAGGGTTACAAATTGGAATTCAAGACTTTTCCTCCCAGAGGCAGATTCCCTCTCTCAAGATTATCTGCAGACCAGATAGAGAGAGGCGTTCTTGAAATGTATACAAAATCTTTCCTCCCTGGGAGTGATAGTTCCAGTTCCAGTGCAGGAACAGGGTCTCGGGTTCTACTCCAACCTATTTGTGGTTTCCTAAAAAGAGGGAACATTCCTTCCCATTCTAGACAAGTTTCTCAAGTTTCCATCCTTCAAGATGGAGACTCTACGCTCCATTCTTCCTTTAGTACAAGAGGGTCAGTTCATGACAACCATAGACCTAAAGGATGCTTATCTTCCTATGCATTCCATAGACATTAAGTTGTTATCTTGGAAGGTTTTGTTTCTTGTTGCTATCTTTTCTGCTCGAAGAGTCTCGGAACTCTCAGCTCTGCAGTGTGATCCCCTTATCTTATTTTTCATGCTGATAAGGCGGTTCTTCGTACTAAATTAGGTTTACTTCTTATAGAAAAGGGATAAGGTGCCAACATAGCGTGATTCTGCAAATATATGCTAGATATACAATTTTAAATCAAATACACTCACATGTATTCAAGCACTGTAATGTAGTGCAAACTAAGCAGACCGAATCCTCTAAGTTGTCCAGTAAACTCTCTCCAGGTATATATGACAGGAACAACTGCAAAGGAGTGTGTTTCACTCTGATGTGTGCTCTATAAATATGAGACAATCCCCACATAGAATAATACTGTATGAATACAAATATTTTGCTAATAGGTGGATAAATTACACTAACTTGTGGTCTAGCACTGTAATGTAGTGAAGACTAGGCAGGCCAGAGCCTCTGAGCTGTCTGGCAAGCTCTTCTCCACGATCAAGTGAAACCAGATGTGTGACCAGGTGTATGGTGTATCTTTCAGTTTGCTTGCAGAGTTCAGGGTGTGGTTAGCAACCACAAAAAAGGTTTGTTGTGAATAAAAAAGTGAATCAAAAATAGCAAGTAACTTTGGAAAACTTAAAAACAAGTGTTTATTAAACACACAGATAAAATACAGCAACACGTTTCTCAGTAATGTTACTGTTTCCTCAGGCAGATCAGCCTGAGGAAACGGTAACATTACTGAGAAACGCGTTGCTGTTTCCTCTTCTTGGGCTTTCAAAAATGAAGCTTCTGTGGAACAAATTTGATACTTTTGCATCAGCTGAGGTTTCTTTTGGGAGAAAGGTTCTTCAAGTGGTGTGGTGCCTTCTGTTTTGGACTGCCTCTCTTGTCCCTCCCTATGTATCCATGTCCTATAGCTTGGGTATTGGTTCCCAACAGTAATTACTCAAGCTGTTGACTCACCATATTTTAGGAAAGAAAAACAAAATTTATGCTTACCTGATAAATTTCTTTATTTTATTTTAAGACAGTTGTTATTTTGACTATAACCTCAGGCACCTCTACACCTTGTGTTACTCCTTTTTCTCCATTTCCCTTTGGTCAAATTACTGGGGGTTGTGGGTAAGGGAGTGATACTTAACAGTTTAACTGTGTTGCTTTTTGCCTCTTCCTGCTGGCCAGGAGTGATATTCCCAACAGTAATTACTCAAGCCATGGACTTACCATATCCAGAAATAAATACATTTATCAGGTAAGCATACATTTTGTTTTTAATTAATACATTGTTTAAATAATGAAAAAAATAAGTGTATAGTTTTAATCTCCATAAAGCAATGGGTACCACCATGTTGAAAATGTTTTCTTTATTTAATGTTCCCTGCTGAGGCCAATTAAGGGAACTATAAATATGTCACTTTGGAATCTACACTTCCAATACTAACAGAAATAGGAAATCACACAATTTTCAGATTACACTCTCAAAGTATTTAATGTGTCCTTTAAGCATATGCATTTCTAACTTTTTTTGTAAAGTTGATTATTAAATACGATTGCTAATAGTAATTTATTTCCTATGTAATATTGCAAAAGTGTGTGTATAATGTAATATTGCCCCCTGAGCTCTGGCCTCAGACCCTCCATGTATAAATACAATTTGGCACCCTGATTGAGAATACCAGATAAATATTGTTTCCAGACAAGTTTGGACTCTCCGTAGCATCAGTTATGAACATATATTTCTCTTGTTAAGTGTATCCAGTCCACGGATCATCCATTACTTATGGGATATTAACTCCTCCCCAACAGGAAGTGCAAGAGGATTCACCCAGCAGAGCTGCTATATAGCTCCTCCCCTAACTGCCATTCCCAGTCATTCTCTTGCACCCAACGACTAGATAGGATGTGTGAGAGGACTATGGTGATTATATTTAGTTTTATACCTTCAATCAAAAGTTTGTTATTTTATAATAGCACCGGAGTGTGTTATTCCTTCTCTGGTAGAATTTGAAGAAGAATCTACCTGAGTTTTTACTATGATTTTAGCCGGCGTAGTTAAGATCATATTGCTGTTTCTCGGCCATCTGAGGAGAGGTAAACTTCAGATCAGGGGACAGCGGGCAGATTAATCTGCAAAGAGGTATGTAGCAGCTTATTATTTTCTGACAATGGAATTGATGAGAAAATTCTGCCATACCGATATAATGTAAACTCAGCCTTAAATGCAGTAGCAGCAACTGGTATCAGGCTGTCATGTATGTATATTTTACACTTCAGTATTCTGGGGAATGGCACTTCACTGGAATTATACTGTGTGCATAAGACTTTAGCCTAATTTGCAGGGACTGGCAACAGGCTCTTTAATAACACTTAATTTATGTTAAACGTTTTTTGCTGGCATGTAAAATCGTTTCATTTTCTGAGGTACTGGGTGAATAAAATGTTTTGGGCATTATTTTTTCCACTTGGCAGTTGTTTTATTTAATTTATGACAGTTTACTGATCTCTCTCACTGTTGTGTGTGAGGGGGAGGTTAAAAAAATTCAGTCAGAAGCTCATTGTATTTCCTGCATGATCCGGTTCATCTCTACAGAACTCAGGGGTCTTCAAAACTTGTTTTGAGGGAGGTAATCATTGACAGCAGAGCTGTGAGATTGTAGTTGACTGTGATAAAAACCGTTTATTTCTGTAACTTTTTTTTCTGCTATCAGGGTTAGTTATCCTTCGCTAATGGGAACAAGCCTTTGCTAAAATTGTGTTTTTTACAAAGATTTGATGCTATAACCTTTCAGTTTATTAACTTTCAACTGTCATAACTCTTTCTGTGCTTCTTATAGGCACAGTACGTTTTCATATTATAGTAAATTACTTGAAAAGTATTTCCAAGTTGCTAGTTTATTTGCTAGTGTGTTAAACATGTCTGATTCAGAGGAAGACATCTGTGCTATATGTGCTAATGCCAAAGTGGAGCCCAATAGAAATGTATGTACTAACTGTATTGATGCTACTTTAATAAAAGTCAATCTGTACAAATTGAACACATTTCACCAAACAACGAGGGGAGAGTTATGCCGACTAACTCGCCTCACGTGTCAGTACCTGCATCTCCCGCTCGGGGGGTGCGTGATATTGTGGCGCCGAGTACATATGGGCGGCCATTACAAATCACATTACAGGATATGGCTACTGTTATGACTGAAGTTTTGGCTAAATTACCAGAACTAAGAGGTAAGCGTGATCACTCTGGGGTGAGAACAGAGTGCGCTGATAATGTTAGGGCCATGTCAGATACTGCGTCACAACTTGCAGAACATGAGGACGGAGAGCTTCATTCTGCGGCTGACGGTTCTGATCCAAACAGATTGGATTCAGATATTTCAAATTTTAAATTTAAGCTGGAAAACCTCCGTGTATTACTAGGGGAGGTGTTAGCGGCTCTGAATGATTGTAACACAGTTGCAATACCAGAAAAAATGTGTAGGTTGGATAAATATTTTGCGGTACCGTCGAGTACTGACGTTTTTCCTATACCTAAGAGACTTACTGAAATTGTTACTAAGGAGTGGGATAGACCCGGTGTGCCGTTCTCACCCCCTCCGATATTTAGAAAGATGTTTCCAATAGACACCACCACACGGGACTTATGGCAAACGATCCCTAAGGTGGAGGGAGCAGTTTCTACTTTAGCTAAGCGTACCACTATCCCGGTGGAGGATAGCTGTGCCTTTTCAGATCCAATGGATAAAAAGTTAGAGGGTTACCTTAAGAAAATGTTTGTTCAACAAGGTTTTATATTGTAACCCCTTGCATGCATTGCGCCTGTCACGGCTGCAGCAGCATTTTGGTTTGAGTCTCTGGAAGGGACACTTGAATCAGCTCCATTAGATGAGATTACACACAGGCTTAAAGCTCTTAAGTTAGCTAACTCATTTATTTCAGATGCCGTAGTACATTTAACTAAGCTTACGGCTAAGAATTCCGGATTCGCCATTCAGGCGCGCAGAGCACTGTGGCTAAAATCCTGGTCAGCTGACGTTACTTCTAAGTCTAAATTTCTTAATATACCTTTCAAAGGGCAGACCTTATTCGGGCCCGGATTGAAAGAAATTATCGCTGACATTACAGGAGGTAAAGGCCATGCCCTGCCTCAAGACAGAGCCAAACCTAAGGCTAGACAATCTAATTTTCGTTCCTTTCGGAATTTCAAAGCAGGAGCAGCATCAACATCCTCTGCTCCAAAACAAGAAGGATCTGTTGCTCGCTACAGACAAGGCTGGAGACCTAACCAGTCCTGGAACAAGGGCAAGCAGGCCAGGAAACCTGCTGGTGCCCCTAAAACAGCATGAATTGAGGGCCCCCGATCCGGGAACGGATCTAGTGGGGGGCAGACTTTCTCTCTTCGCCCAGGCTTGGGCAAGAGATGTCCAGGATCCCTGGGCGCTAGAGATAATATCTCAGGGATACCTTCTGGACTTCAAATACTCTCCCCCAAGAGAGAGATTTCATCTGTCAAGGTTGTCAACAAACCAAATAAAGAAAGAGGCGTTTCTACGCTGCGTACAAGAGCTTTTTTTAAGGGGAGTAATCCATCCAGTTCCACGGTCGGAACAGGGACAAGGGTTTTACTCAAATCTGTTTGTGGTTCCCAAAAAAGAGGGAACTTTCAGGCCAATCCTGGATTTAAAGATCCTAAACAAATTCCTAAGAGTTCCATCGTTCAAAATGGAGACTATTCGGACAATTTTACCCATGATCCAAAAGGGTCAGTACATGACCACAGTGGATTTAAAGGATGCTTACCTTCACATACCGATTCACAAAGATCATTACCGGTATCTAAGGTTTGCCTTTCTAGACAGGCATTACCAGTTTGTAGCTCTTCCATTCTTCACAAAGGTTCTGGGTGCTCTTCTGGCGGTACTAAGACCGCGAGGAATTGCGGTAGCTCCGTACCTAGACGACATTCTGATACAAGCTTCAAGCTTTCAAACTGCCAAGTCTCATACAGAGTTAGTACTGGCATTTCTAGGTCGCATGGATGGAAGGTGAACGAAAAGAAGAGTTCTCTCTTTCCACTCACAAGAGTTCCCTTCTTGGGGACTCTTATAGATTCTGTAGAAATGAAGATTTACCTGACAGAAGACAGGTTAACAAAGCTTCAAAATGCATGCCGTGTCCTTCATTCCATTCAACACCCGTCAATAGCTCAATGCATGGAGGTGATCGGCTTAATGGTAGCAGCAATGGACATAGTACCCTTTGCACGCCTACATCTCAGACCGCTGCAATTGTGCATGCTAAGTCAGTGGAATGGGGATTACTCAGACTTGTCCCCTACTCTGAATCTGGATCAAGAGACCAGAAATTCTCTTCTATGGTGGCTTTCTCGGCCACATCTGTCCAGGGGGATGCCATTCAGCAGGCCGGACTGGACAATTGTAACAACAGACGCCAGCCTACTAGGTTGGGGTGCTGTCTGGAATTCTCTGAAGGCTCAGGGACAATGGAATCAGGAGGAGAGTCTCCTACCAATAAACATTCTGGAATTGAGAGCAGTTCTCAATGCCCTTCTGGCTTGGCCCCAGTTAACAACTCGGGGGTTCATCAGGTTTCAGTCGGACAACATCACGACTGTAGCTTACATCAACCATCAGGGAGGGACAAGAAGCTCCCTAGCAATGATGGAAGTATCAAAGATAATTCGCTGGGCAGAGTCTCACTCTTGCCACCTGTCAGCAATCCACATCCCGGGAGTGGAGAACTGGGAGGCGGATTTCTTAAGTCGTCAGACTTTTCATCCGGGGGAGTGGGAACTTCATCCGGAGGTCTTTGCCCAAATACTTCGACGTTGGGGCAAACCAGAGATAGATCTCATGGCGTCTCGACAGAACGCCAAGCTTCCTCGTTACGGGTCCAGATCCAGGGATCCGGGAGCGGTTCTGATAGATGCTTTGACAGCACCTTGGACCTTCGGGATGGCTTATGTGTTTCCACCCTTCCCGATGCTTCCTCGATTGATTGCCAGAATCAAACAGGAGAGAGCATCAGTGATTCTAATAGCGCCTGCATGGCCACGCAGGACTTGGTATGCAGATCTAGTGGACATGTCATCCTGTCCACCTTGGTCGCTACCTCTGAAACAGGACCTTCTGATCCAGGGTCCCTTCAAACATCAAAATCTAATTTCTCTGAAGCTGACTGCTTGGAAATTGAACGCTTGATTTTATCAAAACGTGGTTTTTCTGAGTCAGTTATTGATACCTTAATACAGGCTAGGAAGCCTGTTACCAGAAAGATTTACCATAAGATATGGCGCAAATACTTATATTGGTGCGAATCCAAGAGTTACTCATGGAGTAAGGTTAGGATTCCGAGGATATTGTCTTTTCTACAAGAAGGTTTAGAAAAGGGTTTATCCGCTAGTTCCTTAAAGGGACAGATTTCAGCTCTGTCCATTCTTTTACACAAACGTCTGTCAGAAGTTCCGGACGTTCAAGCTTTTTGTCAGGCTTTAGCTAGGATCAAGCCTGTGTTTAAAACTGTTGCTCCACCATGGAGTTTGAACTTAGTTCTTAATGTTTTACAGGGGGTTCCGTTTGAACCCCTTCATTCCATTGATATCAAGTTGTTATCTTGGAAAGTTCTGTTTTTAATGGCGATTTCCTCGGCTCGAAGAGTCTCTGAGTTATCTGCCTTACATTGTGATTCTCCTTATCTGATTTTTCATTCAGACAAGGTAGTTCTGCGTACTAAACCTGGGTTCCTACCTAAGGTGGTCACTAACAGGAATATCAATCAAGAGATTGTGGTTCCATCTTTGTGTCCTAATCCTTCTTCGAAAACGGAACGTCTGCTACACAATCTAGATGTAGTCCGTGCCCTGAAATTTTATCTACAGGCAACTAAGGATTTTCGACAAACGTCTTCCCTGTTTGTCGTTTATTCTGGTCAGAGGAGAGGTCAAAAAGCTTCGGCTACCTCTCTCTCCTTTTGGCTTCGTAGCATAATACGGTTAGCCTATGAGACTGCTGGACAGCAGCTTCCTGAAAGAATTACAGCACATTCTACTAGAGCTGTGGCTTCCACTTGGGCCTTTAAGAATGAGGCTTCTGTTGAACAGATTTGCAAGGCTGCAACTTGGTCTTCTCTTCATACTTTTTCCAAATTTTACAAATTTGACACTTTTGCTTCTTCGGAGGCTGTTTTTGGGAGAATGGTTCTTCAGGCAGTGGTTCCTTCCGTATAAAGAGCCTGCCTGTCCCTCCCGTCATCCGTGTACTTTAGCTTTGGTATTGGTATCCCATAAGTAATGGATGATCCGTGGACTGGATACACTTAACAAGAGAAAACATAATTTATGCTTACCTGATAAATTTATTTCTCTTGTAGTGTATCCAGTCCACGGCCCGCCCTGTCACTTTAAGGCAGGTAATTTTTCCATTAAACTACAGTCACCACTGCACCCTATGGTTTTCCTTTCTCTGCATGTTTTCGGTCGAATGACTGGTAATGGCAGTTAGGGGAGGAGCTATATAGCAGCTCTGCTGGGTGAATCCTCTTGCACTTCCTGTTGGGGAGGAGTTAATATCCCATAAGTAATGGATGATCCGTGGACTGGATACACTACAAGAGAAATAAATTTATCAGGTAAGCATAAATTATGTTTTTCTTCTGTTATGTGTGATCAGTCCACGGGTCATCATTACTTCTGGGATATAACTCCTCCCCAACAGGAAATGCAAGAGGATTCACCCAGCAGAGCTGCATATAGCTCCTCCCCTCTACGTCAGTCCCAGTCATTCTCTTGCACCCAACGACTAGATAGGATGTGTGAGAGGACTATGGTGATTATACTTAGTTTTTATGACTTCAATCAAAAGTTTGTTATTTTACAATAGCACCGGAGCGTGTTATTACTTCTCTGGCAGAGTTTGAGGAAGAATCTGCCAGAGTTTTTTACTATGATTTTAACCGGAGTAGTTAAGATCATATTGCTGTTCTCGGCCATCTGAGGGAGGTAAAGGCTTCAGATCAGGGGACAGCGGGCAGATGAATCTGCATTGAGGTATGTAGCAGTTTTTATTTTCTGAATGGAATTGATGAGAAAATCCTGCCATACCGTTAAAATGACATGTATGTATACACTTCAGTATTCTGGGGATGGTATTTCACCGGAACTACTCTGCTAAAGGTCACTAATACTTTTAATAACTATTTATCATGCTAAACGTTTTTGCTGGAATGTAGAATCGTTTACATTGCTGAGGTACTGTGTGAATAGATATTTGGGCATTACTTTCCACTTGGCAGTTTTTTGCTTGTAATTGTGACAGTTTCGTTTCTCTTCACTGCTGTGTGAGAGAGGGAGGGGCCGTTTTTGGCGCTCTTTACTACGCATCAAAAAATTCCAGTCAGTCACTTTTATTTTTCCTGCATGATCCGGTTCATCTCTGACAGATCTCAGGGGTCTTCAAACTTCTTTGAAGGGAGGTAACTTCTCTCAGCAGAGCTGTGAGAATTCTTATAGTGACTGTGCATAAAAACGTTGCTTTGTACTTTTTATGTCAAATTTAATTATTGTTATTTTACTAATGGGAACAAACCTTTGCTAAGAGTTGTGTTGTTTTAAAGTTTGATGCTATAACTGTTTTTCAGTTCATTATTTCAACTGTTATTTAATCGTTTAGTACCTCTTTGAGGCACAGTATTTTTTTGCTAAAAAAGATTATAACCAAGTTGTAAGTTTTTTGCTAGTGTGTTAAACATGTCTGACTCAGAGGAAGATATCTGTGTCATTTGTTCCAATGCCAAGGTGGAGCCCAATAGAAATTTATGTACTAACTGTATTGATGCTACTTTAAATAAAAGTCAATCTGTACAATGTGAACAAATTTCACCAAACAGCGAGGGGAGAGTTATGCCGTCTAACTCGCCTCACGCGGCAGTACCTGCATCTCCCGCCCGGGAGGTGCGTGATATTATGGCGCCTAGTACATCTGGGCGGCCATTACAGATAACATTACAAGATATGGCTACTGTTATGACTGAAGTTTTGTCTAAATTACCAGAACTAAGAGGCAAGCGTGATCACTCTGGGGTGAGAACAGAGTGCGCTGACAATGCAAGGGCCATGTCTGATACTGCGTCACAGCTCGCAGAGCATGAGGACGGAGAGCTTCATTCTGTGGGTGACGGTTCTGATCCAAACAAATTGGACTCAGATATTTCAAATTTTAAATTTAAATTGGAGAACCTCCGTGTATTACTAGGGGAGGTCTTAGCAGCTCTTAACGATTGTAACACCGTTGCAATACCAGAGAAACTGTGTAGGTTGGATAAATACTTTGCGGTACCGGCGAGTACTGACGTTTTTCCTATACCTAAGAGACTAACTGAAATTGTTACTAAGGAGTGGGATAGACCCGGTGTGCCGTTCTCACCCCCTCCAATATTTAGAAAGATGTTCCCAATAGACGCCACCACTAGGGACTTATGGCAGACGGTCCCCAAGGTGGAGGGAGCAGTTTCTACTTTAGCTAAGCGTACCACTATCCCGGTGGAGGATAGCTGTGCTTTTTCAGATCCAATGGATAAAAAGTTAGAGGGTTACCTTAAGAAAATGTTTGTTCAACAAGGTTTTATATTACAACCCCTTGCATGTATCGCGCCGATTACGGCTGCGGCAGCATTTTGGATTGAGTCGCTGGAAGAGAACCTTAGTTCATCTACGCTAGACGACATTACGGACAGGCTTAGAGTCCTTAAACTAGCTAATTCTTTCATTTCGGAGGCCGTAGTACATTTAACTAAACTCACGGCTAAGAACTCAGGATTCGCCATACAGGCACGTAGGGCGCTGTGGCTAAAATCCTGGTCAGCTGATGTGACTTCTAAGTCCAAATTACTTAATATACCTTTCAAGGGGCAGTCTTTATTTGGGCCCGGTTTGAAAGAAATTATCGCTGACATTACAGGTGGTAAGGGCCACGCCCTACCTCAAGACAAAGCCAAAGCTAAGGCTAGACAGTCTAATTTTCGTCCCTTTCGGAATTTCAAAACAGGAGCAGCATCAACCTCCACTGCACCAAAACAGGAAGGAGCTGTTGCTCGTTACAGGCAAGGCTGGAAGCCTAACCAGTCCTGGAACAAGAGCAAGCAGGCCAGGAAACCTGCTGCTGCCCCAAAGACAGCATGAACCGAGAGCCCCCGATCCGGGACCGGATCTAGTGGGGGGCAGACTCTCTCTCTTTGCCCAGGCCTGGGCAAGAGATGTTCAGGATCCCTGGGCTCTAGAGATCATATCTCAGGGATACCTTCTAGACTTCAAATTATCTCCCCCAAGAGGGAGATTTCATCTGTCAAGGTTGTCAACAAACCAGATAAAGAAAGAAGCGTTTCTACGCTGCGTACAAGATCTGTTATTAATGGGAGTGATCCATCCGGTTCCACGGTCGGAACAAGGACAAGGGTTCTACTCAAACCTGTTTGTGGTTCCCAAAAAAGAGGGAACTTTCAGGCCAATCTTAGATTTAAAGATTCTAAACAAATTCCTAAGAGTTCCATCGTTCAAAATGGAAACTATTCGGACAATCTTACCCATGATCCAAGAGGGTCAGTACATGACCACAGTGGATTTAAAGGATGCTTACCTTCACATACCGATCCACAAAGATCATCACCGGTACCTAAGGTTTGCCTTCTTAGACAGGCACTACCAGTTTGTAGCTCTTCCATTCGGACTGGCTACGGCTCCAAGAATCTTCACAAAGGTTCTGGGTGCCCTTCTAGCGGTACTAAGACCGCGAGGGATTTCGGTAGCTCCGTACCTAGACGACATTCTAATACAAGCTTCAAGCTTTCAGACTGCCAAGTCTCATACAGAGTTAGTTCTGGCATTTCTAAGGTCGCATGGATGGAAGGTGAACGAAAAGAAGAGTTCTCTTTTTCCTCTCACAAGAGTTCCATTCTTGGGGACTCTTATAGATTCTGTAGAAATGAAGATTTACCTGACAGAAGACAGGTTAACAAAGCTTCAAATTGCATGCCGCGTCCTTCATTCCATTCAACACCCGTCAGTAGCTCAATGCATGGAGGTGATCGGCTTAATGGTAGCGGCAATGGACATAGTACCTTTTGCACGTCTACACCTCAGACCGCTGCAATTATGCATGCTAAGTCAGTGGAATGGGGATTACTCAGATTTGTCCCCTACTCTGAATCTGAATCAAGAGACCAGAAATTCTCTTCTATGGTGGCTTCATCGGCCACACCTGTCCAGGGGGATGCCATTCAGCAGGCCAGACTGGACAATTGTAACAACAGACGCCAGCCTACTAGGTTGGGGCGCTGTCTGGAATTCTCTGAAGGCTCAGGGACTATGGAATCAGGAGGAGAGTCTCCTTCCAATAAACATTCTGGAATTGAGAGCAGTTCTCAATGCCCTTCTGGCTTGGCCCCAGTTAACAACTCGGGGGTTCATCAGGTTTCAGTCGGACAACATCACGACTGTAGCTTACATCAACCATCAGGGAGGGACAAGAAGCTCCCTAGCAATGATGGAAGTATCAAAGATAATTCGCTGGGCAGAGTCTCACTCTTGCCACCTGTCAGCAATCCACATCCCGGGAGTGGAGAACTGGGAGGCGGATTTCTTGAGTCGCCAGACTTTTCATCCGGGGGAGTGGGAACTTCATCCGGAGATCTTTGCCCAAATACTTCGACGTTGGGGCAAACCAGAGATAGATCTCATGGCGTCTCGCCAGAACGCCAAACTTCATCGCTACGGGTCCAGATCCAGGGATCCGGGAGCAGTTCTGATAGATGCTTTGACAGCACCTTGGAACTTCAGGATGGCTTATGTGTTTCCACCCTTCCCGCTGCTTCCTCGATTGATTGCCAAAATCAAACAGGAGAGAGCATCAGTAATTCTAATAGCACCTGCATGGCCACGCAGGACTTGGTATGCAGATCTGGTGGACATGTCATCCTGTCCGCCTTGGTCTCTACCTCTAAGACAGGACCTTCTGATACAGGGTCCATTCAAACACCAAAATCTAACTTCTCTGAAGCTGACTGCTTGGAAATTGAACGCTTGATTTTATCAAAACGTGGTTTTTCTGAGTCGGTTATTGATACCCTGATTCAGGCTAGGAAGCCTGTTACCAGAAGGATTTACCATAAAATATGGCGGAAATACCTATACTGGTGCGAATCCAAAGGTTACTCCTGGAGTAAGGTTAGGATCGCTAGGATATTGTCCTTTCTACAAGAAGGTTTAGAAAAGGGTTTATCAGCTAGTTCATTAAAGGGACAGATTTCAGCTCTGTCCATCTTGTTACACAGACGTCTGTCAGAAAATCCAGACGTCCAGTCCTTTTGTCAGGCTTTAGCTAGGATCAAGCCTGTATTTAAAGCTGTTGCTCCACCATGGAGTTTAAACTTAGTTCTTAACGTTTTACAGGGTGTTCCGTTTGAACCCCTTCATTCCATTGATATAAGAATGTTATCTTGGAAAGTTCTGTTTTTAATGGCTATTTCCTCGGCTCGAAGAGTCTCTGAGTTATCAGCCTTACATTGTGATTGTCATGTTCTGTCTCAGGATATCATGTGAGAGCCTCATTGTCTGGAACAGTTGCTTTAAAGGAAGATTAGTAGAAGCCATACTGATTGAAAATGAAAACAAATTTATTTAAACAACAGAATACTTTGTTTAAGCAAATACTTGCAGAATATTTAAATATGCTACTCAGGTATGTTAAGACCACATACAGCAGGAGTGAAAATAAACAAACAAAGTAAGCAGAGATGCAGATTCAAAAAGGAAAGTCTTTCTCCTACTAATTGCTGAGTGCAGGATTTGCACAAGGCAGGATACAAACTTGCAAACTGGTAACAGGTTTAAAGGTAAAGTCTCTCTCCTTGTAATTGCTGAGTGCAGGAATTGCACAATGCAGGAAACAACTTGCAAACTGGTAACAGGTTTAAAGGTAAAGTCTCTCTCCTTGTAATTGCTGAGTGCAGGAATTGCACAATGCAGGAAACAACTTGCAAACTGGTAACAGGTTTAAAGGTAAAGTCTCTCCTTGTAATTGCTGAGTGCAGGAATTGCACAATGCAGGAAACAACTTGCAAACTGGTAACAGGTTTAAAGGTAAAGTCTCTCTCCTTGTAATTGCTGAAGGCAGGAAACAAACTTGCAAACTGGTAACAGGTTTAAAGGTAAAGGCTTTGCCCTGGTAATACCTTGTAAACAGGTGCAAAGGAAATCTTTCTCCTGGCAATGGCCAAGTGCAGGAATTGCATAAAGCAGGAAACAAACTTGTAGATTGGTAACAGGTTTAAAGGTAAAGGCTTTCTCCTGGTAATACCTTGTAAACAGGTGCAAAGGTGAAGTCTTTCTCCTGGCAATAGCTGAGTGCAGGAATTTGCATAAAGCAGGAAACAAACTTGAAGATTGGTAACAGGTTTAAAGGTAAAGGCTTTCTCCTGGTAATACCTTGTAAACAGGTGCAAAGGAAATCTTTCTCCAAAGAAGTACAGGAAACAGGTTCTGACTTGACAAAACAGATCCAATGTGAAGACAAAAATGCAGACTAAAAGCCATCCTTAAATAGGGAGGTTTTGCACAGGGTTGGTTCTGATTAATTCCAGAATTGAGAACACCTGTGTGTTGCACAGGTGTAATAACAAGTAAGGCAAATAGTTATTTATCAGATCTTTTAAGATCCATGCTATTGCTAGAACTGGCTGTGGCTCAACATGTAAGCAAACAGAAATAGCAACCACAGAGTCACAGGTTCAAATCCCCACACAGCCCTTCTTAGCAGAATGCCTCCCAGACCTTTTCTTTTTCTTTTTCGTCTGGAGGCTTGGTTCATGACAGTGATTCCCCTTATCTGATTTTTCACTCAGACAAGGTAGTTCTGCGTACTAAACCTGGGTTCTTACCTAAGGTAGTCACTAACAGGAACATCAATCAAGAGATTGTTGTACCATCCTTGTGTCCAAATCCTTCTTCAAAGAAGGAACGTCTTCTACACAATCTGGATGTAGTTCGTGCCCTCAAGTTCTACTTGCAGGCAACTAAAGATTTTCGCCAAACTTCTTCCTTGTTTGTCGTTTACTCTGGACAGAGGAGAGGTCAAAAAGCTTCTGCTACCTCTCTCTCTTTTTGGCTTCGTAGCATAATACGTTTAGCCTATGAGACTGCTGGGCAGCAGCCTCCTGAAAGAATTACAGCTCACTCCACTAGAGCTGTGGCTTCCACTTGGGCCTTTAAGAATGAGGCCTCTGTTGAACAGATTTGCAAGGCTGCAACTTGGTCTTCGCTTCATACTTTTTCCAAATTTTACAAATTTGACACTTTTGCTTCTTCGGAGGCTATTTTTGGGAGAAAGGTTCTTCAGGCAGTGGTTCCTTCTATATAATGAGCCTGCCTATCCCTCCCGTCATCCGTGTACTTTTGCTTTGGTATTGGTATCCCAGAAGTAATGATGACCCGTGGACTGATCACACATAACAGAAGAAAACATAATTTATGCTTACCTGATAAATTCCTTTCTTCTGTTGTGTGATCAGTCCACGGCCCGCCCTGTTTTAAGGCAGGTAGATATCTTTTAAATTATACTCCAGTCACCACTTCACCCTTGGTTACTCCTTTCTCGTTGATTCTTGGTCGAATGACTGGGACTGACGTAGAGGGGAGGAGCTATATGCAGCTCTGCTGGGTGAATCCTCTTGCATTTCCTGTTGGGGAGGAGTTATATCCCAGAAGTAATGATGACCCGTGGACTGATCACACAACAGAAGAAAGGAATTTATCAGGTAAGCATAAATTATGTTTTTTGTATGCACAATTATTGCCATGGTATTTAGAAGTTATTAGTGAAGACTCAAGTTCCTCAAGTGTTAAACGGATATTTAACAGTAAATAAATGTTAGACATAATGATGTATTCAAAGCAAAAATTGGCCTAGAATACTATGTAGACACCCTACAGTAAAAGCTTTAATATTCTCCTACTTCCCTGTCCCTCCTGGTATTTTCTATGCCTAGTCTAGGAGTAGGTGAAGATAGAGGTGCTCTGCATGGATACATGGATAGTAATCCAAACATTTCCCACAATAGATATTTCCTGGAAGAGAGGGACATAGGAGAATACTGGCTGGGCAATGCAAATCTTCTCTCTGTAGTTGTGGTCACAATCATGCGACGGGTGTCGCTTGGACAGTTCCTTTAGCCTCCTCCTGCTTGGCTATGAAGATGTACTCCCTCTGTATATTCTTTACTGTTAGTTACAGTACATTATGGGTTCTCTGCTGTGTCCTCAAGAATATGTATAAGAGTAGTGAAGGGGAGATTTGCTGGGTAACTACCTGGATATCTCACACAGCCCACAGGTTACAAAGGGTACAGTTACTATATAGTCAGTTCACAGCAGCTTGGATCACTAATTGACAGTTTTTTTTAACAGATTGTTACAAATGTAGACTGTTTATGCACATGATTTCCAGTTTTCCCTCAGAACCAGAGGACTTATACATTTTAATTGTGTGAAATGTTCTGGTTTTATGTAATTTAGGTGCCATGTATTCCTGAGGTATTGGCTCCTTCAATAGTTATATTGGGTATTGCAGCCTCCATTCTTAGTGCTCCTCGCTTTCACAGATATCTGCGGGAGCGCTAAGAAGGTACCGGGTGTGCCATTTTAGGCGGAAGGGGAAATATACAGTACGCTATAGTAATTTCTCCTCTGGTGGAGGAAGCGTTAGCTGGCATTTCTTTCTAATGGTAGTGAGAGTCCACAATCCTTACACTTTGGAATTACATCACCTGGCCACTAAGAGGAGGCCAAGACACCCTACCAAAGCTTTCATATTTCCCCTCCTACATCCCCTTACCTCCCAGTAGTTATTTGCCTTGTCACGGAGAACGCAAGGAGAGAGATGTGTTAGAAGAATTCTATCATACCCTCAGTGGATAGATCACAGAAGAGAGGGTTATATACTGAAAAGCTGTATCTTATTGAAATCTATTTTAAAGCTTACATAGATGTCGCTGGGAAGTTCTTAAGCCTCATCATATGCACAATCTTACAGATAATTTCTACATTGATGGTTTGGTCTGTCAGTGACAACCACAGATTGCCTGTTTCCCTTTCTAGAGTATCATTCTAATCCATGCGCAATAACTACAGTGGGGGTTAAGTGGTGGCATTATTCATTTACCCTAATACCAGCCTACTCTATAATTTATTTTATCCCTAGTACTTGCTTGAGAGCGGCAGCGTGAGCTTTTTTAATACGATTGTGTTTATTTTATTTTATTATTACTTTATCCTTGCTGCAACACTGCACTCCAATCACTGTGACCGGAACGCTGAGTCTAGGCGTTACACGGCATGTTTCTTCATGCTCTTCCATGATGATGGTAGGAGAGCTATTTCTCCAACATAGGTGTGTCCGGTCCACGGCGTCATCCTTACTTGTGGGATATTCTCTTCCCCAACAGGAAATGGCAAAGAGCCCAGCAAAGCTGGTCACATGATCCCTCCCAGGCTCCGCCTTCCCCAGTCATTCTCTTTGCCGTTGTACAGGCAACATCTCCACGGAGATGGCTTAGAGTTTTTTGGTGTTTAAATGTAGTTTTTATTCTTCAATCAAGAGTTTGTTATTTTAAAATAGTGCTGGTATGTACTATTTACTCTGAAACAGGAAAGAGATGAAGATTTCTGTTTGTGAGAGGAAAATGATTTTAGCAACCGTTACTAAAATCGATGGCTGTTTCCACACAGGACTGTTGAGAGGAATTAACTTCAGTTGGGGGAAACAGTGAGCAGACTTTTGCTGCTTGAGGTATGACACATTTCTAACAAGACTCGGTAATGCTGGAAGCTGTCATTTTCCCTATGGGAACCGGTAAGCCATTTTCTTAGTTTAAGTAAAAGAATAAAGGGCTTCATTAGGGCTTAAAAAACTGGTAGACATTTTTCTGGGCTAAAACGTTTACTTTACTAAGTATATTTGGCAGATTATTACTTTTAATAGTTGTTAAATCTTGGGGATTGTTTTAATAAAAACGGCAGGCACTGTATTGGACACCTTTTTCACTGGGGGCCTTTTCTAGTCATAGACAGAGCCTCATTTTCGCGCCTTTAATGCGCAGTTGTTTTTGGAAAGCATGGCATGCAGATGCATGTGTGAGGAGCTAAGAACCACTGAAAAAGCTTATAGAAGGCATCATTTGGTATCGTATTCCCCTCTGGGCTTGGTTGGGTCTCAGCAAAGCAGATACCTGGGACTGTATAGGGGTTAATTGTAAAAACGGCTCCGGTTCCGTTATTTTAAGGGTTAAAGCTTTCAAATTTGGTGTGCAATACTTTTAAGGCTTTAAAATACTGTGGTGAAATTTTGGTGAAATTTGAACAATTCCTTCATACTTTTTCACATATTCAGTAATAAAGTGTGTTCAGTTTAAAATTTAAAGGGACAGTAACAGTTTTATTGTAAAACGTTTTTTGTGCTTTGTTGACAAGTTTAAGCCTGTTTAACATGTCTGAACCATCAGATAAGCGATGTTCTATATGTATGAAAGCCAATGTGTCTCCCCATTTAAATATATGTGATATATTTGTGTCATAATGTCCAAACAAAGTAGGGATAATAATGCCATAGATATGATATTGCCCAAGATGATTCCTCTAATGAGGGGAGTAAGCATGGTACTGCATCATCCCCTTCTGTGTCTACACCAGTTTTGCCCACACAAGAGGCCCCTAGTACATCTAGTGCGCCAATACTTATTACCATACAACAATTAATGGCTGTAATGGATAATTCTATTGCATGCATTTTTTTCCAAAATGCCTACTTATCAGAGAAAGCGTGATTGCTCTGTTTTAAACACTGAAGAGCAAGAGGACGCTGATGATATCTGTTCTGACATACCCTCACACCTATCTGAAGGGGCCAGGAGGGAGGTTTTGTCTGAGGGAGAAATTTCAGATTCAGGGAAAATTTCTCAACAAGCAGAACCTGATATTGTAACTTTTAAATTTAAATTTCAACATCTCCACGCACTACTTAAGGAGGTATTATCTACTCTGGATGATTGTGACAATTTGGTCATTCCAGAGAAATTAGGTAAGATGGACAAGTTCCTAGAGGTTCCGGTGCCCCCCGATGTTTTTCCTATACCCAAGCGGGTGGCGGACATAGTAAATAAGGAGTGGGAAAGGCCCGGCATACCCTTTGTCCTCCCCCTATATTTAAGAAATTAGTTCCTATAGTCGACCCCAGAAAGGACTTATAGCATACAGTCCCCAAGGTCGAGGGGGCGGTTTCTACTCTAAACAAACGCACTTCTATTCCTATAGAAGATAGTTGTGCTTTCAAGATCCTATGGATTAAAGGTTAGAGGGTTTGCTTAAAAAGATGTTTGTTCAGCAAGGTTACCTTCTACAACCAATTTCATGCATTGTTCCTGTCACTACAGCTGCGTGTTTCTGGTTCGAAGAACTAGAAAAGTCGCTTAATAAAGAATCTTCGTACGAGGAGGTTTTGGACAGAGTTCAAGCTCTTAAATTGGCTAACTCTTTTTTATTTTAGATGCCGCTTTGCAATTAGCTAGATTAGCGGCGAATAATTCAGGGTTTGCTATCGTGGCGCGCAGAGCGCTTTTGCTTAACATCCCTTTCAAGGGTAAAACACTGTTTGGCCCTGACTTGAAAGAGATTATTTCAGGCATCACTGGGGGAAAGGGCCACGCCCTTCCTCTGGATAGGTCTTTTAAGGCTAAAAAGAAGCCAAATTTTCGTCCCTTTCGCAGAAACGGACCAGCCTCAAATTCTACACCCTCTAAGCAAGAGGGTAATACTTCTCAAACCAAGCCAGCCTGGAGGCCGATGCAAGGCTGGAACAAGGGTAAGCAGGCCAAGTCACCTGCCACTGCTACCAAAACAGCATGAAGTGTTGGCCCCCGATCTGGGAAGGATCTGGTGGGGGGCAGACTTTCTCTATTTGCTCAGGCTGGGGCAAGAGATGTTCAGGATCCTTGGGCGCTAGAAATAGTTTCTCAAGGTTATCTCCTGGAATTCAGGGAACTACTCCCAAGGGGAAGGTTCCACGGGTCTCAATTATCTTCGAACAGGCATTCTTACACTGTGTAGAAGACCTGTTAAGCATGGGAGTGATTCATCCTGTTCCATTAGGAGAACAAGGGATGGGTTTTTACTCCAACCTGTTCATAATTCCCAAAAAAGAGGGAACATTCAGACCTATTTTAGATCTCTAGATTCTAAACAAGTTTCTAAGGGTTTCATCATTCAAAATGGAAACCATTCGAACGATCCTTCCTACCATCCAGGAAGGTCAATTCATGACCACGGTGGACTTAAAGGATGCGTACCTACGTATTCCTATCCACAAGGAACATTTTCGGTTCCTAAGGTTCGCCTTTCTGGACAAGCATTACCTGTGGCACTTCCATTCGGATTAGCCACTGCTCCAAGGGTTTTCACAAGGGTACTAGGGTCCCTTCTAGCGGTGCTAAGACCAAGGGGCATTGCAGTAGTACCTTACTTGGACGACATCCTGATTCAAGTGTCGTCTCTGTCAAAAGCAAGGGCTCATACGGACATTGTCCTAGCCTTTCTCAGGACTCACAGGTGGAAAGTGAACATAGAAAAAAGTTCTCTGTCCCCGTCAACAAGAGTTCCCTTCTTGGGAACAATAATAGTTTCCTTAGAAATGAAGGTTTTTCTGACAGAGGCCAGAAAATCAAAACTTCTACGCTCTTGTCAGGTACTTAATTCTGTTCTTCTTCCTTCCATAGCGCAGTCCATGGAAGTAATAGGGTTGATGGTTGCGGCAATGGACATAGTTCCTTTTGCACGAATTCATCTAAGACCATTGCACCTGGGCATGCTCAGACTGTGGAATGGGGATTATACAGACTTGTCTCCGACGATACAAGTAGATCAAATAACCAGAGATTCACTCCGTTGGTGGCTGACCCTGGACAACCTGTCACAGGGAATGAGCTTCCGCAGACCAGAATAGGTCATTGTCATGACCGACGCCAGTCTGGTGGGCTGGGGCGCGGTCTGGGAACCCCTGAAAACTCAGGGTCTATGGTTTCGGGAAGACTCTCTTCTCCCGATAAACATAATGGACCTGAGAGCGATATTCAATGCTCTCAAGGCTTGGCCTCGACTAGCAAAGGCCAAATTCATAAGGTTTCAATCAGTCATCATGACGACTGTTACATATATCAACCATCAGGGGGTAACAAGGAGTTCCCTGGCGATGGAGGAGCATCCGGGGGAGTGGGAACTCCATCTGGAAATCTTTGCCCAAATAACTCAATTATGGGGCATTCCAGACTTGGTTCTGATGGCCTCTCGTCAGAACTTCATGGTCCCTTGTTACGGGTCCAAATCCAGGGATCCCAAGGCGACTCTATTGGATACAATAGTAGCACCTTGGATCTTCAACCTAGCTTAGGTATTCCCACCTGTTTCCTCTCATTCCCAGGCTGGTAGCCAGGATCAATCTGGAGAGGGCTTCGGTGACCTTGATAGTTCCTGTGTGGCCACGCAGGACTTGGTATGCAGACCTGGTGAATGTGTCATCGGCTCCACCATGGAAGCTACCTTTGAGACAGGACCTTCTTATTCAGGGTCCATTCGAACATCCGAATCTGGTTTTCCTCCAACTGACTGCTTGGAGTTTGAACGCTTGATTTTATCAAAGCGTGGGTTTTCAGATTCTGTAATAGATACTCTTATTCAGGCTAGAAAGCCTGTAACTAGAAAAATTTACCATAATATATGGAAAAAATATATCTGTTGGTGTGAATCTAAAGGATTCCCATGGAACAAGATAAAAATTCCTAAGATTCTTTCCTTTCTACAAGAAGGTTTGGAGAAAGGATTTTCTGCGAGTTCTCTGAAGGGACAGATCTCTGCTTTATCTGTTTTACTTCACAAAAGGCTGGCAGCTGTGCCAGACGTTTAAGCGTTTGTTCAGGCTCTGGTTAAGAATCAAGCCTGTTTACAGACCTTTGACTCTTTCCTGGAGTCTTAATCTAGTTCTTTCAGTTCTTCAAGGGGTTCCGTTTGAACCCTTACATTCCATAGATATTAAGTTATTATCTTGGAAAGTTTTGTTTTAGGTTGCAATTTCTTCTGCTAGAAGAGTTTCTGAGTTATCTGCTCTGCAGTGTTCTCCGCCCTATCTGGTCCATGCAGATAAGGTGGTTTTTACGTACTGAGCCTGGTTTTCTTCCGAAGGTTGTTTCCAACAAAAATATTAACCAGGAGATAGTTGTACCTTCTTTGTGTCCGAATCCAGTTTCATAGAAGGAACGTTTGTTACACAATTTGGACGTTGTCCGTGCTCTAAAATTCTATTTAGATGCTACAAAGGATTTCAGACAAACATCTTCCTTGTTTGTTGTTTATTCTGGTAAAAGGAGAGGTCAAAAAGCAACTTCTACCTCTCTATCTTTTTGGCTTAAAAGCATCATCAGATTGGCTTATGAGACTGCCGGACGGCAGCCTCCTGAAAGAATCACAGCTCATTCCACTAGGGCCGTGGCTTCCACATGGGCCTTTAAGAACGAGGCTTCTGTTGATCAGATATATAAGGCAGCGACTTGGTCTTCACTGCACACTTTTACCAAATTTTACAAATTTGATACTTTTGCTTCTTCTGAGGCTATTTTTGGGAGAAAGGTTTTGCAAACCGTGGTGCCTTCCATCTAGGTGACCTGATTTGCTCCCTCCCATCATCCGTGTCCTAAAGCTTTGGTATTGGTTCCCACAAGTAAGGATGACGCCGTGGACCGGACACACCAATGTTGGAGAAAACAGAATTTATGCTTACCTGATAAATTACTTTCTCCAACGGTGTGTCCGGTCCACGGCCCGCCCTGGTTTTTTAATCAGGTCTGATGATTTATTTTCTTTAACTACAGTCACCACGGTATCATATGATTTCTCCTATGCAAATATTCCTCCTTTACGTCGGTCGAATGACTGGGGAAGGCGGAGCCTGGGAGGGATCATGTGACCAGCTTTGCTGGGCTCTTTGCCATTTCCTGTTGGGGAAGAGAATATCCCACAAGTAAGGATGACGCCGTGGACCGGACACACCGTTGGAGAAAGTAATTTATCAGGTAAACATAAATTCTGTTTTTCGCACCATTAGGAGCCTACCTCCTAATCCAGTGCAGAATGGTGCGCAGTCAGAGGAGGTGCTTAGAGCAGAGTGGTTCAGCTTGTCCTTGTGCTACAATGGGCTTCTCAGTTGTAGGCCAGTTTACCCTGTTGAAGTGGACTAGTGTGTTAGTGAATTTTGAAATTTGATCCACTTATAGGGATTTGGTAGTAGTAATAAATAACAAGCTTAGGATGGGTGCACAATGCAGGCCAGTGGCTTCTAAGGCTAATAAGATACTAGCATGTATTAAAAGTGGCATTGCTGCAGGAGAGGAAAGCATTATTCTGTCACTATATAAATCCCTGGTAAGACCTCACCTTGAGAATGTAGTGCAGTTCTGGGGACCGATCTAAAAAAAAAAAAAAAAAAAAAGACACTACAGACTTAGAAAAAGTTCAGAGGAGGGCCAAAAGCTAATAAGGAGAATAGAATATTAAAGCTATGAGGAGAGGTTAGCCAAACTGGGTCTGTTTGCTCAAGAAAAAAGGCGCTTGAGTAGTGACATGATTACTTTATATAAATATTATCAAGGCCCATATACAGAGATGACAGAAGCTCTGTTTATTCCAAGAAAATTGCTTGTGACAAAGTCACAATTTAAAGCTGGAGGAAATGTGATTTAATCTCCTGCAATGTAAACATTGTTTCACTGTAAGCACAATCAAATTGTGGGACTATTTACTTGAGGATGTAATAGATGCCAATACCTTAGATACATTTTAAATATGGTTTATATACATTTCTGGCTAGAAACACAATTCAGGGATATGATTGCTAGTGTTAAATGGGTCACCTTTTCCTTCCATAAGGCAGGGAGATCCACAACTTAATTCCTTACTGTTGGGAAATACAAGACCTGGCCACCAGGAGGAGTCAAAGACACCCCAGCCAAAGGCTTAAATATCCCTCCCACTATCCCCCAGTCATTCTTTGCCTTTCGTCACTATAGGAGGTGGCAGAGAAGTGTCAGAAGATTTGGATAGTCCTGAGAGTATTGATCAAAGTTAGTCTGGAGATGCAGGGAAAGTTTTTCTGCGAACCCATCCAGACTGTTGCCTAACAGCTCCTGAGCAATCAGTATTGACGAGTTTCACTGCTTGCTGTTACACACTTAAGTTCATGTCAGAAGCGTCACTGCAAGACTGTCACATTTGAGAGGCTGTGCCTGTTCCACAGCATGAATCCTGGTTCAAGCTCGTAAGCCAGTTACTCGTATCTACCATAAAGTGTGGAGGACTTAATTGTACTGGTGTGAAGAATGTGGCTTTTCCTGGCATAAGGATTGACTGGAGAAGGGTCTATCTGCTAATTCCCTGAAGGGACAGATATCAGCCCTGTCGTTGTTACTGCACAAGAGATTGGCTGAGCTTCCGGATTTGCAGTCCTTTGTTAAGTCTCTGACTAGGATCAGACCTGTTTTTAGATCTGGGGCTCTGCCTTGGATCCTAAATCTTGTTCTTAGTGTTTTGCAGCAGGCTCCGTTTGAGCCTATGCATACTGTTGACATTAAATTGTTTCCTTGGAAGGTTCTTTTTTTGCTGGCTATTCCCTCTGCGCGCAGAGTTTCTGAGATTTCTGCTTTACAATGCGACTACCCTTATCTTGTTTTCCATGCTGATAAGGCTATTTTATGTACTAAATTAGGGCTGAAACAACTAATCGACTAAGTCGATAATAATCAATAATGAAAATCGTTGTCAACGATTTTCATTATCGATTAGTTGGCCAGTCGATTAGTTGGGCTGCTTGCAGCACACGTGTGCCGAGTGAGAAAGAGGAAGCCGTGCGGGAAGTTGTGGGATAGTTGTGCTTGCTGTAAGGTATGTAGTCTTTCCCCCCTGGCCTCAATACCAGGTTAACTAACTTATGCACATAGCTTGTATACCCTAACACTTTATCTGCTGCAGCGTGTCAGATCGGTTGTGCCCTCCATTCTTCTTACACCTGTCCTGTAAGAGTGCGGCTGTGTTTTGGGAAGGGCTGTGTAGGCGGGGGCATCAGGGATCCAGCACGCTTAGGAAGCCGTTTTAGGTCGCACAGCCCGCTGGAAGTTTACTGATCCAGGGCTCAGGAAGCTTATATCTGGTAGCAGATTTAGAGATGGCAGCGAGACTTGGGAGCACTCTGTGTGAGAGGGAAAGGCACACTCTGGGATAAAAGCTTAGGCCTAAATGTAGGAAAAAGGTTGTGAACTTGCATGCTAAGAAAGTGTCCGGCATCTCTCTAAAATTACATGACGCCTGCTAAGGGAGATCAAACAGGCCGTGCAGTCGTGTGTTGGGAAGCGCTAAGGGCTCAGGAAGCTTATCGCTGGTAACACTCTGGGATAAAAGCTTAGGCCTAAATGTAGGAAAAAAGTTGTGAACTTGCGTGCTATCTTTTTAAACTAACATGACGCCTGCTAAGGGAGATCATACAGGCCGTGCAGCCGTGTGTTGGGAAGGACTGTGTGGGCGGGGGCATCAGGGACAGTCGCCGTTGATTTATCCAGATTCCAGCGCTTAGGAAGCCATCTTAGGGCGTGCTGGAAGTTTACTTTTTGTTTAAAAATATATATTGGCTTGCAGATATATTAATACAAAAAAGTATTCTCTCCCTGGTAGTCTAGTATGGGAGCATTTGGTCTGACTCTGCACCTCTGTCTGGTACACTACAGACCATACTAATCGCTCCTCCTGGTTCCAGCATGCACTGATTCACATTACTGAGAGCCAGCCAGAAGGAGCTATTAATATGGTCTGTAGTGTACCAGACAGAGGTGCGGACCAAATGCTCCCCCACTAGACTACCAGGAAGGGAATACTTTTTATTTAAATATATTGCAGGTTCTGCCTTATATTAAATAAAAGGTAAACTACTGGGATTTTTTTTTCTTTATTAAAAAACAAAAACACCCCACTGGACCCCAGGGATTTGATATTATTTTTAATACATTTTATATACACACACAATCATATATATAATGTATATTTGTATATACAGTATGTATATAATATATTTATTATAATCTATTTTTTGCTATGTGTGTGATTTAAACTTTGAATCTGTGAGTGTATATTCATTTGTTTGTGATTGTGGGTATTTGGGACTGTATGAGGTTTTCTGTGAAGTGTTAATGTGACTGTGAGTGTGTAGGAATCTGTGTTTGTGATTTTCAACTTATGTAGTGCCAATACCTACCTGTCTAGCAGTTTGGTGAAGTGATGTTGTGTTATTGTGCATACCAGACAGAGACACATACAAAGAATCATGTCCATTCCATTCTCTGTCCCACATGGTATATTGTTGTGTGTTTTTTTATGGGTGTTTTTTTGTGTGTGTTTTTTTTAATCGATTAATCGAAAAAATAATCGACCAACTAATCGATTATGAAAATAACTGTTAGCTGCAGCCCTATACTAAATTAGGGTTCCTCCCTAAGCTGGTTTCGGACCGTAACATTAATCAAGAAATTGTTGTTCCTTCCTTATGTCCTAATTCTTCTTCAGCGAAGGAACGCTTGCGTCACAGTCTGGATGTGGTTTGTGCCTTGAAGTTCTATCTTCAAGCTACTAAGGAATTCAGACAATCTTCCTCTTTGTTTGTCATCTATACAGGGAAGCGTAAGGGGCAGAAGGCTACTACGGCTTCCTTATCTTTCTGGTTGAGGAGTGCCGTCTGCTTAGCTTATGAGACAGTGGGGCGACAGCCTCCTGAGAGGATAACGGCTCATTCCACTAGTGCAGAGGCTTCCTCCTGGGCTTTAAAGAACGAAGCCTCTATGGATCAGATTTGTAAGGTGGCTACCTGGTCCTCCTTATACACTTTTTCAAAATTTTACAAGTTTGATGTGTTTGCTTCGGCTGAAGCAGCTTTTGGGAGAAAATTTTTCCAGGCTGTGGTGCCCTCAGAATAGGCTCCACCTCTTTTTTTTTGTTCCCTCCCGTTATTCATTCAGTGTCCTCTGGAGCTTGGGTATAGTTTTGCCAACAGTAAGGAATGAAATCATGGACTCTCCCTGCCTTATGGAAGGAAAACATAATTTATGCTTACCAGATAAATTCCTTTCCTTCCTGGCAGGGAGAGTCCATGACCCCGCCCGTAATTTATTTCTCCAACATTGGTGTGTCCGGTCCACGGCGTCATCCATAACTTGTGGGAATATTCTCTTCCCCAACAGGAAATGGCAAAGAGCACAGCAAAAGCTGTCCATATAGTCCCTCCTAGGCTCCGCCCACCCCAGTCATTCTCTTTGCCGCTGAACAAGCAGCATCTCCACGGAGATGGTGAAGAGTATGTGGTGTTTAGTTGTAGTTTTTTATTCTACTATCAAGAGTTTGTTATTTTAAAATAGTGCTGGTATGTACTATTTACTCTGAAACAGAAAAAGATGAAGAGATCTGTTTGTGAGAGGAATATGATTTTAGCAGCAGTAACTAAAATCGTTTGCTGTTTCCACATAGGACTGTTGAGATGAGATAACTTCAGTTGGGGGAAACAGTTGGCAGACTTTTCTGCTTAAGGTATGACTAGCCATATTTCTAACAAGACTGTGTAATGCTGGAAGGCTGTCATTTCCCCTCATGGGGACCGGTAAGCCATTTTCTTAGTCTCAAACAGAATAAAGGGCTTAATATGGGCTATAAAACTGGTAGACACTTTTATGGGCTAGATCGATTGCTTTATTTGGGCATTTTATACAGCTTTATGATGATATTCACACTTTATAAACTTTGGGGAACGTTTTTTACGTCAGGCACTGGTTTAGTCACCTTCCCAGTCAGGAAGGGCCTTCTCTGTAGTAGGCAGAGCCTCATTTTCGCGCCATTACTGCGCAGTTACTTTTGAGAGCAGGACATGCAGCTGCATGTGTGTGGGTCTGAAAGTAGTTGAAAAGGTTCCTAGAAGGCTTCATTTGGTATCGTATACCCCCTTAGGTTTGGTAAAGTCGCAGCAAAGGCTGTAGCTGGGACTGTAGAGGGGTTAAAACTGTAACCGGCTCCGGTTTCCTCATTTTAAGGGTTAAAGGTCTGAAATTTGGGGTGCAATGCTTTGAATGCTTTAAGACACTGTGGTGAAAATGTGGTAAAATTTGAACAATTCCTTCATAGTTTTTCACATATTCAGTAATAAAGTGTGCCCTGTTTAAAATTTAAAGAGACAGTAACGGTTTTGTTTTTAAACGGTTTTTGTACTTTATTGACAAGTTTAAGCCTGTTTAACATGTCTGTGCCTTCAGATAAACTATGTTCTGTATGTATGGAAGCCAATGTGCCATAGCGTCCAAACAAAGTAAGGACAGTACTGCCACAGATAGTAAAGTTGCCCAAGATGATTCATCAGATGAGTGCTGTGAGTTGGAATAATGGTTAGAGCAGCAGCTTCAAACGTTGACAACTCAGGTTTGATTCCCATTACAAGGAAATCCTTTAGGGAGTAGACATAGTTCTACATCATCTCCTTCTGTGTCTACACCAGTTTTGCCCATGCAGGAGACCCCTAGTACTTCTAGCGCGCCAATGCTTGTTACTATGCAACAATTGACGGCAGTAATGGATAACTCCATAGCAAATATTTTATCCAAAATGCCTGCATTTCAGAGAAAGCGCGATTGCTCTGTTTTAAACACTGTAGAGCAGGAGGGCGCTGATGATAATTGCTCTGTCATACCCTCACACCAATCTGAAGTGGCCATGAGGGAGGTTTTGTCAGATGGGGAAATTTCTGATTCAGGTAGAATTTCTCAACAGGCAGAACCTGATGTTGTGACATTTAAATTTAAATTAGAGCATCTCCGCGCACTGCTTAAGGATGTGCTATCTACTCTGGATGATTGTGACAACCTGGTCATTCCAGAAAAATTGTGCAAGATGGACAAGTTCCTAGAGGTTCCGGTGCACCCCGACGCTTTTCCTATACCCAAGCGGGTGGCGGACATAGTGAATAAGGAGTGGGAGAAGCCCGGCATACCTTTTGTCCCCCCTCATATATTTAAGAAATTATTTCCTATGGTCGACCCCAGAAAGGACTTATGGCTGACAGTCCCTAAGGTCGAGGGGGCAGTTTCTACACTAGCCAAGCGCACTACTATTCCTATCGAGGATAATTGTGCTTTCAAAGATCCTATGGATAAAAAATTGGAGGGTTTGCTTAAAAAGATTTTTGTACAGCAAGGTTACCTCCTGCAACCTATTTCGTGCATTATTCCTGTCACTACAGCAGCGTGGTTCTGGTTCGAGGAACTAGAAAAGTCGCTCAGTAGAGAGACTCCCTATGAGGAGGTTATGGACAGAATTCACGCACTTAAGTTAGCTAATTCCTTTATTTTAGATGCCGCTTTGCAGTTAGCTAGATTAGCAGCGAAAAATTCAGGGTTTGCAATTGTGGCGCGCAGAGCACTCTGGCTAAAGTCTTGGTCAGCGGATGTATCTTCCAAGACAAAATTGCTTAATATCCCTTTCAAGGGTAAAACCCTTTTTGGGCCAGAATTGAAAGAGATTATCTCAGACATCACTGGGGGTAAGGGCCACACCCTCCCACAAGATAGGCCTTTCAAGGCCAAGAATAAGTCTAATTTTCGTTCCTTTCGCAATTTCAGGAACGGACCGGCCTCCAACTCTGCAGCCTCTAGACAAGAGGGTAATGCTTCACAAACCAAACCAGCTTGGAAACCAACGCAAGGCTGGAACAAGGGTAAGCAGGCCAAGAAGCCTGCTGCTGCTACCAAAACAGCATGAAGGAGTAGCCCCCGATCCGGGACCGGATCTAGTAGGGGGCAGACTCTCTCTCTTCGCTCAGGCTTGGGCAAGAGATGTTCAGGATCCCTGGGCACTAGAAATAGTTTCTCAGGGTTATCTTCTGGAATTCAAGGAACTACCCCCAAGGGGAAGGTTCCACATGTCTCACTTATCTTCAAACCAAATAAAGAGACAGGCATTCTTACATTGTGTAGAAGACCTGTTAAAAATGGGAGTGATACACCCAGTTCCAACCGTGGAACAAGGAATGGGTTTTTACTCAAATCTGTTTGTAGTTCCCAAAAAAGGAGGGAACTTTCAGACCAATTCTGGATTTAAAGATCCTAAACAAATTTCTCAGAGTGCCATCGTTCAAAATGGAAACTATTCGAACGATTTTACCTACAATCCAGGAGGGTCAATTTATGACTAACGTGGATCTAAAGGATGTGTATCTACATATTCCTATCCACAAAGATCATCATCAGTTCCTAAGGTTCGCCTTTCTGGACAAACATTACCAGTTTTTGGCTCTCCCATTCGGGCTAGCCACTGCTCCAAGGATTTTCACAAAGGTACTCGGGTCCCTTCTAGCGGTTCTAAGACCAAGGGGCATTGCAGTGGCACCTTACTTGGACGACATTCTGATACAAGCGTCGTCTCTTTCAAAGGCAAAGGCTCACACAGACATCGTTCTGGCCTTTCTCAGATCTCACGGATGGAAAGTGAACATAGAAAAAAGTTCTCTGTCTCCGTCGACAAGAGTTCCTTTCTTGGGGACAATAATAGATTCTTTAGAAATGAAGATTTTCCTGACAGATGTCAGAAAGTCAAAACTTCTAAACGCTTGTCAAGTTCTTCACTCTAGCTCAGTGCATGGAAGTAGTAGGGTTGATGGTTGCAGCAATGGACATAGTTCCTTTTGCGCAAATTCATCTAAGACCATTACAACTGTGTATGCTGAAACAGTGGAATGGGGACTATACAGACTTGTCTCCAGTGATTCAAGTAGATCAGAAGACCAGAGACTCACTCCGTTGGTGGCTAACCCAGGATCACCTGTCCCAGGGAATGAGCTTCTGCAGACCAGAGTGGGTCATCGTCACGACCGACGCCAGTCTAGTGGGCTGGGGCGCGGTCTGGGACTCCCTGAAAGCTCAGGGGCTATGGTCTCGGGAAGAGTCTCTTCTCCCGATAAACATTCTGGAACTGAGAGCGATATTCAATACTCTCAGGGCTTGGCCTCAACTAGCAAAGGCCAGATTCATAAGATTCCAATCAGACAACATCACGACTGTTGCTTACATCAACCATCAGGGGGGAACAAGGAGTTCCCTGGCGATGAGAGAAGTGACCAAAATCATAAAATGGGCGGAGGATCACTCCTGCCACCTATCTGCGATCCACATCCCAGGAGTGGAAAACTGGGAGGCGGATTATCTGAGTCAGACATTCCATCCGGGGGAGTGGGAACTCCACCCGGAGATATTTGCCCAGTTGACTCAATTATGGGGCATTTCAGACATGGATCTGATGGCGTCTCGTCAGAACTTCAAGGTTCCTTGCTACGGGTCCAGATCCAGGGATCCCAAGGCGACTCTAGTGGATGCATTAGTAGCGCCTTGGACCTTCAACCTAGCTTATGTGTTTCCACCGTTTCCTCTCATTCCCAGGCTGGTAGCCAGGATCAAGCAGGAGAGGGCCTCGGTGATCTTGATAGCTCCTGCGTGGCCACGCAAGACTTGGTATGCAGACCTGGTGAATATGTCATCGGCTCCACCATGGAAGCTACCTTTGAGACAGGATCTTCTAGTACAAGGTCCATTCGAACATCCAAATCTAGTTTCCCTCCAGCTAACGGCTTGGAAATTGAACGCTTGATTTTATCTAAGCGTGGGTTTTCGGATTCTGTAATAGATACTTTGGTACAAGCCAGAAAACCTGTAACTAGAAAAATTTACCATAAAATATGGAAAAGATATATCTGTTGGTGTGAATCCAAGGGATTCTCATGGAGTAAGATCAAAATTCCTAGGATTCTTTCCTTTCTCCAAGAAGGTTTGGATAAGGGATTATCAGCGAGTTCTCTAAAGGGACAGATTTCTGCTTTATCTGTCTTGTTACACAAACGACTGGCAGCTGTGCCTGATGTTCAAGCTTTTGTTCAGGCTTTGGTCAGGATCAAGCCTGTTTACAGACCTTTGACTCCTCCCTGGAGTCTGAATTTAGTTCTTTCAGTTCTTCAAGGGGTTCCGTTTGAACCTCTACATTCCATAGATATCAAGATGTTATCTTGGAAAGTTCTGTTTTTGGTTGCTATTTCTTCTGCTAGAAGAGTTTCTGAGTTATCTGCTTTGCATTCAGATAAGGTTGTTTTGCGTACTAAACCTGGTTTCCTTCCAAAGGTTGTTTCCAACAAGAATATTAACCAGGAAATAGTTGTGCCTTCTTTGTGTCCGAATCCAGTTTCAAAGAAGGAACATTTGTTACACAATTTAGATGTAGTTCGTGCTTTAAAGTTCTATTTAGAAGCAACAAAGGATTTCAGACAAACGTCTTCTCTGTTTGTCGTTTATTCTGGCAAGAGGAGAGGTCAAAAAGCTACTGCTACCTCTCTTTCCTTTTGGCTGAAAAGCATCATCCGATTGGCTTACGAGACTGCCGGACGGCAGCCTCCTGAACGCATCACAGCTCACTCTACTAGGGCTGTGGCTTCCACATGGGCCTTCAAGAACGAGGCTTCTGTTGATCAGATATGTACTTATACTTGGTCTTCCCTGCACACTTTTGCCAAATTCTACAAATTTGATACTTTTGCTTCTTCGGAGGCTATTTTTGGGAGAAAGGTTTTGCAAGCCGTGGTGCCTTCTGTTTAGGTAACCTGATTGGCTCCCTCCCTTCATCCGTGTCCTAAAGCTTTGGTATTGGTTCCCACAAGTTATGGATGACGCCGTGGACCGGACACACCAATGTTGGAGAAATCAGAATTTATGCTTACCTGATAAATTACTTTCTCCAACGGTGTGTCCGGTCCACGGCCCGCCCTGGTTTTTTAATCAGGTTTGATGAATTTCTTTCTTTAACTACAGTCACCACGGCACCTTATGGTTTCTCCTGTTTTTTCTGCTGTCCGTCGGTCGAATGACTGGGGTGGGCGGAGCCTAGGAGGGACTATATGGACAGCTTTTGCTGTGCTCTTTGCCATTTCCTGTTGGGGAAGAGAATATTCCCACAAGTTATGGATGACGCCGTGGACCGGACACACCGTTGGAGAAAGTAATTTATCAGGTAAGCATAAATTCTGATTTTTTAATGGGCGGCTCCCTTTTTATATTATTTCTTCTGGCACCTTTATACCCTGATGTTTCTTCTACTTTTCCTTGTTTCCTCGTCAGAATGACTGAGAGATAGGGGAAGCCTTTGGCTAGGGTATCTTTGCCTCCTCTTGGTGGCCAGGTGTTTTATTTCCCAACAGTAAGGAATGATGTCGTGGACTCCTCCCTACCAGGAAGGAAAGGAATTTATCTGGTAAGCATAAATTACGTTTTTTAATGGGATTCATTTAAGCTCAATTGGAGCTTTTTTGTAATTATATTAAGATTTGTATAGGTTGAACTTGATGGACTTCTGTCTTTTTTCAACCTCATCTACTATGTTATGTATGGGATATTCATTTATTCTCAAACACCTCAGCAGTCCTGATTTGTTTTTTTGTACTATAAACTTTCAAATTGTTTTTAATGAGGGTATTTGTATATCTGGGTAAATTTAAGGTTACAGGGATACTAAACCCTTTGGTGGCTCGCAGCGATTGGAGGAAGCCGGATTCATTATCAATATGCTAAATACAGTAGGAGGTGCGGGTAGATAATCGGCGGTCTGTTTACCATAACGCAAACGTAAGTATTTTAAAAAAGAAGCTTCTTTGTAAAGTTTAATTAAGTAAAGTGCCCTTGTTTTTAAGAATATTTTTAGATACTGGGCACTAATTCCTTAAACTTTACTATCACTTTAACTCTTTATATGCACCAGGCACCCCCCACTTGTCTCACTAGCATTGCATGAATGAGACAAATTGAGTTCTAATTGATACTGATATAGGATTATTTGTTTGCGCTCAGGACACCTTTTTCTTGTGTTATTTAAGAGTTTAATAATTTCCTCTAAATTCCGAAAATGTAACCATATTTTAACTGTATTAGTTTATCTTCATAACCTTTATCCAAATGAATAGGCACTTTAATAAAACAAGACTAAGGGGGGACCTCCTACCTAAACACCTCTAAAGCACTTCAGAAAGCTGAAGTGCTTTAGGGGTCTGGGGTGTCTCTTTGATGGAAATTAGTGCATTCTCTCTGTTTGGTGCTATTAATCAGTAGGAGGATTAGAGGAGACAAAATAACGTTTAGTTTTGTTATGTTGATGGTTTCTTCAGTTTTTCATTTTGTGGGGAGGAGGTTGCCTGTTCTCATGTACTGTACTTTCAAAATCGGTTCCTCATAGTTCACATGTTCTTAACATATTTTGGAGCTTGTAGTTCCATTTGCCCAAGGCCCAAAAAAGGAAAGGTAAAAAATAAAACGCTAAAGAGAAATTACTTCATAGGTTAGATGTATTAAGAGCCTTGAAATTTTATCTGTAAGCCACTAAAAAATTCAGAGATTCTTCTTCCTTGCTTTATCCTTTTCTCAGGTCCGAGCATAGGGCAGAAAGCTGGTGCAATGAACTTGGCAGCTTGGCTCAAAGCTTTGTCATGTAGCGGGAAAGTCTCCCGGATGAATTACTGCTCATTCTACCAGAACAATTGCCACCTCTTGGGTTTTTAGAAATGGAGCCTTCTTTGAACAGTTTTGCAAGGCAGCTACTTTGTCATTTTCACATACCTTTACCAAATTCTACCATTTTCACACAATTGCCTCTTCTTAAGCTGCTTTTGGTCAGAAAGTTCTGCAGGCTACATTGCCTTATTAGTACCTCTACCGGCCTCAACTGTTTTTTCCACCCTATTTCAGTGGTTACCTGTACTTTACAGCTTGTACAAGCGAAAGTCTGTGCAGCAGCTACCGTTGTAAGGGAGGGTGCTTGTGTCAACCAGGGATAGCTACCAAGTTCCACAATAAAAGATTCTCATACATATAGTTCACAGTACCAACTTCTTTTATGGCATCTTTATTGTGGGCAGTAAAAACAAGGTAACGTTTCGGGGGTGATCCCGGTAATCATGCATGATTAAGGGGATCACCCCCGAAACGTTGCATTGTTTTTACTGCCCACAATAAAGATTACATAAAAGAATTTGGTGCTGTGTACTGTCTGTATGTGTACTTTACAGCTTGGGTATATGATGGTTCATGGACTCTCCATCTTATGAAAGAAAATAGAATTTATGCTTACCTGATAAATTAATTCATGATGGTGAGAATCCAAGTCACCTGCCATTGTTTTTCCATAACAGTTGGCAGTGGTACCAGTACTTCTTTTACTCTGCTTTTCCTTTTTTGCTTTTCTTATTGTCTCCTTTCTCTTGGCCATATTTATGACTAAGGAATATGGGAAAGTGGGAGGGATTAAAACTCTGTTATGTAGGGTGTTTTGTCTCCTCCTGTAGGATTTGACTTTAATCTCAAATGTGATGGTTCTTAGACTCTCACTAGCATGATAATCCGGAAAGTATATATTGTTTTGTCTACTGAAGAATTGATGCTTTTTCATGTTTATTGTTGAAAAGTATTATGTCATTAACCGCATCTTCTAGAATTTCTGTAATGCATTTAAAAAATGTGAGTTTGTATTTCAGAAACTTTTTTTTTTTTTTTTTTGCATTAATTGTAATGGAAAAAATTATAATGTTAGAATAAAGACAGCATTTGAAATATGGGTCTTAATTTTGCCAAACACAGACTTTGAAGGGTCAAGTATTTAAATAATTTAAAGAATTTTAAAGAATTGTCAACACGCTGAAGAGGCAGGTGCTGTTTCCCGTATCTGTCAGACTGTGGTGACAGTTTTGTGGATACAAAACCCATTCATGCATGATTGTATTTATGTATCTTGCTGTATGACTGTATATGCTTTAAAATATCTGGGTATATATATATATATATATATATATATATATATATATATATATATATATTATCCATCATTTATTTATACACATTTGACAAAGCAGAAGTACAATTAGATAATTACTGACTTTCTTGAATCTAAAAGAGGGTGCTTTAACTGCTTACTTGTGCACCATGAAGTAGCAAAATGAAGAGGGACTAAAGTGTTTGCATGTTCGCAAAATGTCCGTTGTCAGAGACACTTCTTGTTCTTGGTGGGGTGAGATATTAAGAAATCCGTATTGTGGCCCTCATACAACTTAGAATGATATGCAACTCCTTCAAATGAAAGAAGGAATTCTTCTAGTTGAATCAGTGATCAGATTTTCCTCTAGCAAATCTATGCAATTGCTATAAAAATGCACAGCACTAACCATGAGAACATTTAGTGCAAGCAGGGAGCTCTAATGAAGTCTGTATCCCCCACCCCAAACAACCTTTAAAGGGACAGTACACACTTTTGAGATTTTTATTTAAAATGCTTAGTTATACATAATGAAGCAATATTGCATTTTACTCTCATTAGTTACTGTGCACCCTTTTCTTGTAATATAGCTCAGAAAATGTAGATCTTTGTCATTCTCAGAAGGTTTGATTGGTTTAATTGATTTAAAAAGTTTAACATTATGACCGTGGTTATACTTGTTTAAAACATTTTTTAAACTTGACTGGTATGTTATTCAATAGCAGCACAGATTACAAGGTGTGTACTTTTCCTTGAAGGCCATTCTTTTCATTTGAAAGAATAGAGGTCACTTTTTGGAGGGCCAGTTGTCCCTAGGATGGAGGAGATCACCATAAGAAACAATAATCACAGTAGAAATTATCACCTATTAATCACCTGCACCAAAGAGATTTTCTACAGTAGACGTTTTTCACTTTTGTTTTTCCCCTCTACTTAGAAGGGAATATGGATGCTTGAAAATATACGTGTGATAGACACACAAGAGGGCGCTATGACAACTAAGTAATAAAAAACAAAAAATAATAAAAAATAATAATTAATAATGTAGACAATGACAAGCAATATATACGAATGGTTATGAACGGATCATGGACTCTCACCATACAGACGATGCAACAATTAATATTCTGTCCCAAAAGAATGTGTAATGTCCATATATATAATGTCCAAATGATGTAAGCAACACCAGTTGCTGCCGATGGTGCTGCACTGTTCTCCTGTGAATGCCCTCTTAGTTCCTAAGTGACCGGAGGCAGATCTATAGGGGTGGAGGGGAAACAGAAGCGACAAATGTGTGTATCCAGTGTGATATAAACCCCCCTGTACAAGTATACTATGCCCAGGGTACTCACACTTTGACTTAGCACACCAATGTGCTGGTAGGCGCAGACTGGCTATCAGAGCAAGCCAGCTAGCTCTCTCCGGTGCACTCTCTCGCTGTGGTAATCGTCAAAGTCTGAGCCGCTGTGTCTCTTTAGTGCTGATCTCCAGCACCAGCAGGAACTGGTAACGGACTAGCTCCCAAGGATTGGTAATGAGGATATACTTATCATGGAATCATATGCGATGGTATAAAAAATAGATTTTAATCAGTGTTAAAAACAACAACCATACAGATTCCACAAATAGATATCAGGTATATATTCTTTGCTACGCGTTTCTCGGCTGCTTATGGGCCGTTTCTTCAGGCATATTTGTATAAACATTTGAATCGGCTATATATTGCCGCTCATTACCAAATCCTCCCTCCCCCCATCAGACCCAATAGGCGTGTAGCTGTCAGCCATTGGCTGTTGAAACACATCCAGCTGATACTTAGTAACATAATTTGAATAGATACATGTATCCAACAAGTTACAAACAATGGTATAATCATAAAAAACAATGGTATAATCATAAAACGTAACAATATAGTTGTCTACTTAATATTGCGAGCTTCCTGCACATTTCCTCCTCAAAACGGGCCTCCAAAAAGTGGCGATTAATAAAATCTCTCGATTTCGCTTCCAATGTGCAACCAAGCTAAGAACTAAATAGTACCTATATATATTGATAATGGGCTTCATATGAAATTCAATTTCCACTATCAAATACTTGGATATGATGCATTAAATATCTATCTAGATGATATATATATTCTCGAAATGGTATACGATTTTCTCATTTTAATTTATTAAAGGGACCTCCTGTCGTAACAACGCTATTATGAATAAATTTATTTGTACTACTCCTAAATGAAATTCTTTGCTTTTGTTAACACTATATATCTAATGATAAAAATATGTGTAAAATGAATATACTAAATATAATATTAAAAAGGTTTATTCTAAAGAATAATACATCATAAATAAGGAATGACTAAATCCTGCATATTTTAAAATAAACTCTATTGCACTATCTGAATCAGTTTGGCGAACTATTCCGTTCCTATTTTCTATATCTCTTTAGAGGTGTAAATCCTATACATGTTGTTTCTAAGTGCAACCATCTCTATAATGATGGTATCTACACTGCGATGTACTCTACAATTAAAGAGATTTTTTACAACTCTTAATACGATATTTAGATTCAGTGTCTGCATTCTAATTATATACATATAATATGTATCTAAATCCTATACTGAAATAAAACATTAATTTATTGTAACAATTATACACTTAAATAGTGATATATACAGTGAACATTTTATGAATAATACTAATTCTGTACCCCCAATTACTAGTGAATAGAGTTCCCTCCTAAATTCAAAAAAAATATATATAGACTATGGTCATGGTACTATAAATAATATTACTACCCATCCGTGTAGAAGAATAGTGTGTCTTATATAAAAATATAATATGTGTAGAAAAATAGTGTGTCTTATGTAAAAATATAATATGAAGTAAAAGACCATTAATGGTCAAAGTGCTAAAACTATAAGTTGTGATTTTAGGATCACCAATGGTTTCTGATGTGTGAATATATAAATAATCAAATAATAACAGTGATATGTGAGGTGTATCTACCTAATACTGCTGCAAGTAATAATTAACCTTATATGTGTGATACTGATAATACAAGGTGTGTATATAATGAAATATAAATACTGTGTACACTTCCAAGAATTATTGATAATGTGAACTAATATATGTACTTCTATGTGTGTAACTAATATAGGACTTGTCCCCAATCTAAATCTATAATATATATGTAATAATGATAAAGTATATGGGGGGATAACAACATCAGTAAAAAAGAAGTGAATGTAACCATGAAATTACTAAAATAATATATAAATTAAAATTAAAAAGCAGCAGAGTCAATGACTTCGTTGAGACCATCTGGAAAAAGTGATCCAAATTTATGGATCCAAAAAGTCTCTCTTTGACGAAGCTTAATGAATCTATTATATTTGTTGGAGGGTAAAATGCTTTCAATGGGAGCCAAGGGGGGAGGTATAGTGCTTCAAGACTATACAGATTATGTCAGTGAAGCACAGAATATTCTTCATAACACAGAATATTATAGAAAACTAGAGGTGGACCCCACACAAACCTTTTTGAAAAAACTATTGCGGATACTGGAAGATGGTAGTAGTGATGGAATACTTAATTCTAAAGAAAGGAAATATCTTACTCCTTCACATCCCTCTATCCCTTACTACTACCATCTTCCAAAAATCCATAAGAACCCTGCACAACCCCCAGGAAGGCCCATTATCGCAGGCATGAATAGCCTTACGGATAAATTATCAGGATATATAGATAGCTACTTACAGAAATATGTTCAAAATCTTTCATCATATATTCGTGATACTACAGATTTATTACAAAAACTTGAAGGGGTTAAATGTGATAAAGATTCTATTTGGGTAACTGCAGATGTGAGTGCTTTATATTCAAACATATCTCATGAATTAGGCATATCTACAGTGAGACATTTTTTGGAGGATGACTTATACATGCCTGCCAAACAAAAGGAATACTTGCTTAGTCTTATTGAATTTATTTTAAAACATAATTATTTTAAGTTTTTAGATGAATTTTACCTACAAATTAAAGGTACGGCCATGGGCACCAGGTTTGCCCCCAGTTTCGCAAATCTTTTTATGGGTTATTTTGAAAATAGATACATATATAACTCTAACTGGTGGGGCAACCTGGTGTACTATGGCCGCTACATAGATGACCTTTTATTTGTTTTTAAAGGGACCATTGATGATGCACACTGTTTTTGTACATTTTTAAACAACAATGATATGGGCATCCAGTTCACTTCCAATGTGCAACCAGACAGAATTGAATTTTTAGATCTTAACCTTTCTTTTGATAGAAATCATGATATCTGTACTTGTACATATTTTAAGACTGTGGATTGCAATAATTTTTTACATTACTCTAGTAACCATTATTCACAATGGAAGAATAATATTCCGTTCAGTCAGTTTTGCCGTATAAAACGGAACTGTAGTTCAGACGATACATTTCATGAGCAGTCACAAATTCTAATAGAAAGATTCAGAGAAAAAGGGTACCCCCTAGAAGTCATTAACAATGGATATAGGAAGGCTTGTGAGAGAGATAGGGTTTCAATACTTAATTCCAATAAAAATCACAATAATATGCAGACACCAAAGGTAAATAATATGAAAGAACAACCCCTGTTCGTTACTCAATTTAACTCTAATCATAAACTTATAAGAAAGACTTTACAAAAACACTGGCCCATTTTACTTAAAGATCCCATACTGAAAAGAAACTTAAATCCTACCCCTAGCATTGTATATAGGAGAGCGCCTAACATTAAACAATCATTAGCGCCCAGTAAAGTGGTCATCTCCAAAAAAGCAATTAAAGATACATCGAATAATAGAAATAATAATAATAGAAAAATGGGCCATAAAGGTGTTTTTAGATGTGGCAAATCAAGATGCTATATGTGTCAATATATAACCCATGGAGCAAAAAAGATTACAGCACATACGACAGGAAGGTCATATCAGATAGGACAATACCTCACATGTAGCTCATCTTTTGTCATCTATGTGTTATCCTGCAAATGTGGGATACAGTACCTAGGGCGCACAATACGTAACATCCGCACCAGATGGAGTGAACATTTCAGAAACATTCGACATGAATCTGATAAACATAGTGTCTCAAGACACCACATACAAGAACATAAGGGGGAACCATGTAGTTTCAAAATCGCCCCCATTGAAAGCATTTTACCCTCCAACAAATATAATAGATTCATTAAGCTTCGTCAAAGAGAGACTTTTTGGATCCATAAATTTGGATCACTTTTTCCAGATGGTCTCAACGAAGTCATTGACTCTGCTGCTTTTTAATTTTAATTTATATATTATTTTAGTAATTTCATGGTTACATTCACTTCTTTTTTACTGATGTTGTTATCCCCCCATATACTTTATCATTATTACATATATATTATAGATTTAGATTGGGGACAAGTCCTATATTAGTTACACACATAGAAGTACATATATTAGTTCACATTATCAATAATTCTTGGAAGTGTACACAGTATTTATATTTCATTATATACACACCTTGTATTATCAGTATCACACATATAAGGTTAATTATTACTTGCAGCAGTATTAGGTAGATACACCTCACATATCACTGTTATTATTTGATTATTTATATATTCACACATCAGAAACCATTGGTGATCCTAAAATCACAACTTATAGTTTTAGCACTTTGACCATTAATGGTCTTTTACTTCATATTATATTTTTACATAAGACACACTATTTTTCTACACATATTATATTTTTATATAAGACACACTATTCTTCTACACGGATGGGTAGTAATATTATTTATAGTACCATGACCATAGTCTATATATATTTTTTTTGAATTTAGGAGGGAACTCTATTCACTAGTAATTGGGGGTACAGAATTAGTATTATTCATAAAATGTTCACTGTATATATCACTATTTAAGTGTATAATTGTTACAATAAATTAATGTTTTATTTCAGTATAGGATTTAGATACATATTATATGTATATAATTAGAATGCAGACACTGAATCTAAATATCGTATTAAGAGTTGTAAAAAATCCCTTTAATTGTAGAGTACATCGCAGTGTAGATACCATCATTATAGAGATGGTTGCACTTAGAAACAACATGTATAGGATTTACACCTCTAAAGAGATATAGAAAATAGGAACGGAATAGTTCGCCAAACTGATTCAGATAGTGCAATAGAGTTTATTTTAAAATATGCAGGATTTAGTCATTCCTTATTTATGATGTATTATTCTTTAGAATAAACCTTTTTAATATTATATTTAGTATATTCATTTTACACATATTTTTATCATTAGATATATAGTGTTAACAAAAGCAAAGAATTTCATTTAGGAGTAGTACAAATAAATTTATTCATAATAGCGTTGTTACGACAGGAGGTCCCTTTAATAAATTAAAATGAGAAAATCGTATACCATTTCGAGAATATATATATCATCTAGATAGATATTTAATGCATCATATCCAAGTATTTGATAGTGGAAATTGAATTTCATATGAAGCCCATTATCAATATATATAGGTACTATTTAGTTCTTAGCTTGGTTGCACATTGGAAGCGAAATCGAGAGATTTTATTAATCGCCACTTTTTGGAGGCCCGTTTTGAGGAGGAAATGTGCAGGAAGCTCGCAATATTAAGTAGACAACTATATTGTTACGTTTTATGATTATACCATTGTTTTTTATGATTATACCATTGTTTGTAACTTGTTGGATACATGTATCTATTCAAATTATGTTACTAAGTATCAGCTGGATGTGTTTCAACAGCCAATGGCTGACAGCTACACGCCTATTGGGTCTGATGGGGGGAGGGAGGATTTGGTAATGAGCGGCAATATATAGCCGATTCAAATGTTTATACAAATATGCCTGAAGAAACGGCCCATAAGCAGCCGAGAAACGCGTAGCAAAGAATATATACCTGATATCTATTTGTGGAATCTGTATGGTTGTTGTTTTTAACACTGATTAAAATCTATTTTTTATACCATCGCATATGATTCCATGATAAGTATATCCTCATTACCAATCCTTGGGAGCTAGTCCGTTACCAGTTCCTGCTGGTGCTGGAGATCAGCACTAAAGAGACACAGCGGCTCAGACTTTGACGATTACCACAGCGAGAGAGTGCACCGGAGAGAGCTAGCTGGCTTGCTCTGATAGCCAGTCTGCGCCTACCAGCACATTGGTGTGCTAAGTCAAAGTGTGAGTACCCTGGGCATAGTATACTTGTACAGGGGGGTTTATATCACACTGGATACACACATTTGTCGCTTCTGTTTCCCCTCCACCCCTATAGATCTGCCTCCGGTCACTTAGGAACTAAGAGGGCATTCACAGGAGAACAGTGCAGCACCATCGGCAGCAACTGGTGTTGCTTACATCATTTGGACATTATATATATGGACATTACACATTCTTTTGGGACAGAATATTAATTGTTGCATCGTCTGTATGGTGAGAGTCCATGATCCGTTCATAACCATTCGTATATATTGCTTGTCATTGTCTACATTATTAATTATTATTTTTTATTATTTTTTGTTTTTTATTACTTAGTTGTCATAGCGCCCTCTTGTGTGTCTATCACACGTATATTTTTATTCTTTTTATCCATTTTATTGGTATTGAGAGGTGCAGCTGGTCTTTCATCCATTCATTTATGTTAGATTCACGTTAGATTCACTGATTATTTTAGCGCCCTCTAGCGTCTAAGGCTACAGTTGTTTATCAATATGGATGCTTGCAATCTGTGTATGGTCTGCAGTTTACCTAGACAATAAAATCTGTCACTAGAACTATTTCTAAAAGCATTTTGCTTACATGGAAATGGTATACTATTCATAAGAGCATACTGAGGTAGGTTTAGGAGCGTACACATGTTTTGAGTACTATATGGCAGCATTGTTTGCAACAGTGCTTGTAACAAAGTTATACATTCCTGATATCTGACTGGCAAGTGACATCAGGGTACGCCCTGCAACAATCTGCTGCTTTTTGAGGAGTGGTTAGGCAAAGGGCTCCACTTGAGTTTAGTGTTGAGCTGAATAAAATTATCTGAATTATCCGGATCTTGTACACCTACAGAGGGATACAGATTAAGGGTTGTATGCACACATCGGCTTGTGCCATGAATTCATTTGGCTTAAGATCTTCATTCCAAACCCATCTGTATATCCACTGTTGTCCAGGTGTAGCCAGAGAGTGCTTTTTGCACTAAGTACCTGGCGGTTTACTAACATCCTGTAACGGATTGCCACGAGATACTGGAGCGTGTTTAGATACATTAAGTGCCCAGTGTTTGGAATACTTAGAATCATTAAGTTATATGTTTGGAACCATGAACAGCTTGTAAATATTTTGCTAATAAATTTATATTGATAAATATCACCAACAGAGTATTTTTGCAATTATTTGTAGCAATGCTGTATATTTCATTACGTCATATGTTTTTTTTTTCTTAAATTGTATACACTAATTTTGATTTCTACATCTCTTTGCCTAAGTATTTTAAAAAGCTTCTAAACAAAATTCTCTGACATGTATTTTAACTTCTACTAGAAGGTCTCTTTAAACTCTTCTTTCCTGCCAAAAAAAAAGTAAACTTTTCCTTCTTAATACAGGGAGAGTCCACAGCTGCATTAATTACTTGTGGGAAATACAGAACCTGCCCAGGAGGAGGCAAAGACACTCTAGCCAAAGATTTAAATACCTCCCCCACTCCCCTCATCCCCCAGTCATTCTTTGTCTTTCATCACAGGAGGTTGGCAAAGAAGTGTCTGAAGATTTCGAGTGGTGGTTACTTAGGAAGGGTATCTGCCCTTCGAGATGGGACTTGAGTTTTAAGTAGTCTTGTCAGCCTCTCAGTGAGAGCATTGACGAAAGTTAGAGTCTGGAGATGCAGGTAGAGTCTTTCTGCGAAACCATCCAAACTCATATTAACAGCTCCTTAAGCAATCAGCGTTGACGAGTTTTGATGCCTGCTTTCTTCACTCAAGTCTATATCAAAAGCGCTGCTACAATCTGTCAAACTTGAAGGACTGTGTCGCTGTTCCACAGCATAGATTCCGGTAAGATTGTTTCATTTTTTACACACATGTTAACGATAGAAGACAGGGTCTCAGTGGGACTCCTTTATCTTTATGCAATCAAGGGTTAATTTCTCCTGAGGGGGATTATTTTTTTATTTCTTATGTGATTTCAACTGCTTATGTGTAAGAACGTTTGGGCTCATAGGCGGATACAAAAGATACAAGTTATCTTCCTTTTTGAGAGCTGTGCAGTTCTTTATTAAGCTGGCGCGCCTTTCCTTAGCAGGGGCGGTCCTGCATGAGCACCATGTGACTGTGAGTGGTCACGTTTTGTCCCCACTTCCAATTCCTGACCGGGTGTCTGTGGAGAGGAGCATCTTCTCTACCTGTCTGGGTCATAGGAGGTGGTGAGTGCCCCAGCCATTGGGGGTATAAGGTGCCAGTTGTTTTTTTCTTTTTCTATAATTTAATTTAGTCGAGTTATGGAGGATTCTGATATTTTAGAGGGGGATCCCCCGATACAGAATTTGATACCTGCGTATATTGTGGGTTATCCAGCCCTCTCAATTATGTTCCGTTTGCCACAATAGGGTATTCTCATCAACCAATGTTGAGATGTTAGAGACCACTGAGCCATCCGCCTCTGAGGATTCTTCATCCAGTGAGGTGTGTTCCCTAGATTCTTTTGTTCCTACATATGCAGTTTTCCCGAGTTCCAATCCTCCTTCGCCTGTAAGGGGTTTGTTTCCACCAGAGGTTACTACGCAGTACCGCATGGCCATCTCTCCGGACTTAGCAATGTTACCTCTTCCTGCTCTGTGCAAGCAAAGGGTTAATCCATGCTCTCCTGCCCATGGCCCGTTGTGTAAAATGATTGTGTCCGATCAGTCCTCTGGGGATGTGGTTCCCTCTGAGGCTTCAGAGGTAGAACCTCCAGGGTCGGAGTCTACGGACTTGATTCCTCTGTCTGCTAAGGACTTACCATTTAGATTGGCATGCCTGTGTTTACTTCTGAGAGAAGTTTTGGTGTTAGAGGTTCCCAGTACTGATCCGTCAGTTGAATCTCAGTCCTCTAAATCGGATAACAATCTTGTCTAGACGAATGGAGAGGGATGGTGATCCTATTCCTTATTGTCTTGATTTTCTTTTTGTTTTATTGTATATTTAGAATCCCAGTTCCGAGCTCTATGGGGGGTTTGTGTCGTGTGACAGGCTGGACCTGTTTTTGTTTGCACACTCTTTTCAGTTTTGGGCACTTGCCTATTTTATTTATACCTTTCTATTCTGTTTCGGATAGTTTTCTGTTTTTAGAGCTCTGGGTTGGTTTAGAAACTCTTCTTAGAAAGACGTTTCGTCGCAGGGGATTTTTGGTACTATTGACTTAGATGGTCGAGATTGTTGGTGACTTCCGGTTCCCCCGATAAATTCGACAGAAATTTTAAGCCTCTGAGCTTATAGTCTTTAATTTGATTATTCTCAGTTTTTCTAACAGTTCTGGAACTTAAGAATTTTCTGTTTAGCCCTTGAGTATTCTTACAGATACGTCGTATACTAGGTGACAGGCAGGATCTGTTGTGGGTTCTATTTAAGTCTGCTCCTTCCTTCTACAACAGGAGGAGTTTTTGTTTTTCTAGCTTTCCGGCCCAGGCACAGCAGGTTCATCTATCCTATAGAACAGGCTGGACCTTTTTTAGGTATTATCTTGGATGGGCGCTTGATACTGGAACATATAGATCTAGGAGTCCTAGAGGCCGGAGCTGGGCTTCTTTTTTGGGCAGGTTCTCTTTTCTTGGTTTGCAGAGAGAGGGAAGTTTGTTTTCGGGTGACTTTGGAGTCATTGTCCCGATACCTATCGCACTGTGGGAATATTTTCTTTTCACTCTAGAAACGTAGTTCAATAAGGGGTGAGACTTCCCTTCCTAATTGGGGTTCTATGATTTTTAAGCAGAACTTATTAGTTCTCTTTTTTGCCAGAGAATGTAAGGTTCTCTCTTACCTTTGTTCAGGAAGAAGGATGTTTTTCCTGTTTCATCCTTTTGAGCAAATCGGGTTCTTGGGAACCGTATCTTCCAGTAAACCTTGTTCTGATCCTAGGTTTCCTTTTTGGTATTTGGGGTATAATGTGGCAGTATCCTGCTTTCAGATGTTACAGTAGCTCCCGGGTCTTGGCGTTTCTGGTTTTCTTACCATCGGCTGTTAAAGGGACAGTCTAGGCCAAAATAAACTTTCATGATTCAGATAGAGCATGTATTTTTAAACAATTTTCCAATTTACTTTTATCACCAATTTTGCTTTGTTCTCTTGGTATTCTTAGTTGAAAGCTTAACCTAGGAGGTTCATATGCAAATTTCTTAGACCTTGAAGGCCACCTCTTTTCAGAATGCATTTTAACAGTTTTTCACCACTAGAGGGTGTTAGTTCACGTTTTTATATAGATAACACTGTGCTCGTGCTCACTTTTATTCTTAGTTGAAAGCTTAACCTAGGAGGTTCATATGCAAATTTCTTAGACCTTGAAGGCCACCTCTTTTCAGAATGCATTTTAACAGTTTTTCACCACTAGAGGGTGTTAGTTCACGTTTTTATATAGATAACTTCACGTGCACGAGCACAGTGTTATCTGGGAGCAGGCACTGATTGGCTAGACTGCAAGTCTGTCAAAAGAACTGAAATAAAGGGGCAGTTTGCAAAGGCTTAGATACAAGATAATCACAGAGGTTAAAAGTATATTATTATAACTGTGTTGGTTATGCAAAACTGGGGAATGGGTAATAAAGGGATTATCTGTCTTTTAAAAAAATAAAAATTCTGGTGTAGACTGTCCCTTTAAGAGACTTTTAGGGATTTTATCTTGTCTTTTTTTTTTTTTTATTTAAATTTTTTATTGAGGTTATGAGAAAGGTTACACAACATAGTCATCCGATAACAAAGATAACATAAATCTGAAAGATACATCCTTATTACAGAGACATAATCATAAACCAAAGAGGTAACAGGTCTTTGAGTAAATTCTATATGCCTTTGGGGAGAAACGTGTAAGATAGTCATAGGGAATATATCTACGTCCCATATTCAGAACTCCCTTATGAAAAAGCAGACATTTACAACAGATAGGAGGCATATGAGATTGCTATAGGTACCCATGTAAAACAAGTATGTCAGCAATGGGATATATGTGTGTATATAAAATAATAGAACCTCATTTTTATAATTTACATATAGGCGATGTGGCCCACATCTTACTGTGTAGGGAATTTATATTATTATTTATTCTAATAGGATTGAGGTAAGTGTGGGACAGTATTTGTTTGGACGTGTTTCGGACCAGAGTGGTCAAAGAGGGGGAAAAAGAGTTCAGCGGGCAGGAGCCGCTCATGTTAGAAAAGGAAGGGGATAAAAGGGAGTGAGGGGCGGAGCTATCTAAATGCCAAGATAACAATGTGTGTAGGGCTATTAGAGGGCTTATTATCAAGTCATAGATATGGGTTCCATAAGTGGGGCAGTACCTGGGGAAAATTTGGGCTAGGAGTGGGAGGGTCTCATTAAGTACATGATCTAAAGCATATTTGGGGTGAGACAAGTGAACATCTCATTTAACACAGAGCCTTAAACGTAAGAAACTGACATAATAATTATAGTGAAACACTAAAATAAACCTTAGCCTTCTTCAGGTACATCTAGGGTTCATACTCTATACAGTGTCAATACATAGGGACAAAACAGAGGGTTGCTCAAATTAGTCCTGGATTTAGTACATGAACAGTGTGATAAGAAAGACTGGACACAGCTAACTAAGTAGAGCAATGGCAAACTACTAAATATAACAAGATATAAAGGAGAAATAGTGGATACACATAAGAAACCAGATCTCGTTTTAAATGAGCTTCTAAGTCATTAAATACCGTATGGACAGCAGCTAGCATATTAACCCCTAACCACAGTGCAGGCTAGGTCTAGAAGTGTAGGCAAGCATAGGTAATTGGTCACTTCATAGCTGTACACTCGGGAAACGTAACAAAGGAGTGTGCTACTACTGAGAGGATTTCCCATTTGTAAAAGACACTTGTAATGGATAATATGCCAGTTTCAGAAGGAGGCTGCTCATCATTTAACATGCTCTAGAGGAGGTTAATTTCATTTTAGCTATGGATATTTAAACCTAGCCACAGTAGTCTGAACTGTCTCATCTACCCACATCTGTATCATAAGCACCTATATAAGTGATGATATGACTCCTTTACTAGGTTTAACAAATGAGATTGCAAGTTATATGCAAGTATTAGGGGTTAAGGTGTATCTTCTCTAGGCGGGGGCTGAATAGAAATAGTTTACCTAGCTGAGAGTCTCACATAACATTCCCCAAGGATCTTCTGAGGAAAGAGCTACATCATAGCTAGTGTAGAAATGTGTACTTATGGTAAATTAATGAAAAGTGTCAGAAACCAGTTACAGGAGCTTACTGTGCACAACAAATATGGGGGAGAGAAAACAGTATAACATATTGATAAACATGAAACATTAATAAAAAATGAATGAAAAGTCATAAAGAAAGCAGTCATTTTAGTGAACCGAACAGGCTAATAGTAGTGGACCTGTATGTTTTTCCGTCCTAACCAACCCCTGAACGCCTCTGGCCTTGCATAGAGTCCAGCATGTTGATCCAGCTAGCATATGGGGGCTCAAGTGAACCAGCTGCTCTGGAAGCTGTGTGGTGAGTACAACCTGGCAGTTGTTCTGTGCGGGTCCCCAGGGACCTCAGATCAGTATTAAAGGCTCTCTGTTTAAGCCCGATTGTAAAGAAGAGTGACCACCATGTATTGCTCACCTCTGTTAAGCCTGCAGTATCAACAGTATCGGCAGCAAGTTCCAGAGCAGCTAAAACTGTCCCAGGGCCGGCGATCAGACCCCACTTATGAAAACGAAAGTAGCCGGATGGCGGTAGAATGGTAGTGAATTGCTGGGAGTTACTCTTGTAAGTGAGATCCTTCTTAGCTGGGGATAGTGAAGCAGGGAACTTCCCGACTGCAATACTTGACTCTGTGCTCTGAAGGGTATCATATGGGAGAGGTGCCGTGTGAGCCCGTGAAGAGACCGCATCTGCGTCATCCTCAGAGAAAAGCTGTAACCTCGGCTTGCTATTTTCTGAAGGACCCTGCTGTAAATAGTCAGTTTCTAGCATGGGAGATAGTATACTTGCGCTGTGCTTGGTGGTCTCGCAGTTCTTAGTGGGTGTTACATCAGCCGCCATGTTAGGTGTTGATTCGACCTCCATTACATAGTGATCTCTGATTATGGATGTCAGGTCTTGGAAGCAGTAATCCATCTTCTTTTCTAATGCATCCAGTAATGCTTGTATCTGTGTGCTTAAATCTGCCATATTTAGCTCAAAAGCGGAGGATACTGTATAGATTAGGCTGCAATTGTAGGGCAAGCAATCACTTCTGCCTCGTGGTCCCTCCAGTCGGCGCAGATCTAAGTAGATGTCTTATTAGGTGCTAAAGCTTTGTTGTATTAGGCTCTGGAAAGGCTGTTCTCTCTCTCTCAACCTATGCATCAAAAGCTGAGAAGGGAAATATAAATTATGTCCTCTATTAAAGAAAGTATTCGTTAATTCTTTGAATTTTTTGCAGGAGCTCACAAGCAGTACGTCTTGTCTCCTCTGTAGTTAGCTCCGCCCCTTATCTTGTCTTTTTGATCCTCATAGTGGGATCTAGACTTGAGTTTTTGGTGTAGACACCAGGGTGGATCTTGGATGCTGTTTCGTCTTGCGGACAGGAAATTTCCTCATAGGGTTGTGTCCTCCAGTCCCCCTTCTAGCCTTCGTTGGCACTGGGGTGGAGCTTGATATCGCCAGCCGTTGTTTTTTTTTCTAAATCTTTCTTATCAGACTTACAGGGAATATCCGTTGGGGGGAATCGATCCCCAGTGTTCCGTTCAGATTTCCCTGTCAGCTCTCCCGGGGCAGTTTTGACTTTGTCGCTTCACTGCCTATGGGGAGAGAGTGTCCTATGGGTGTCCGTGGACCAGGAGTTTCCTTCCCTTTATTCCTATGGTTCCTCAGCCGAGCATTTGCTTTGAGTATTTGGTCTTCTTACCAGTTGGGACCTCTCAGTAGGTAGATCTCTTTTGGAGAAGGAGAGTTCCTCCTGCGTAGTCGGGAGGATCTTGTGTTTGGTGGTGGGCAGATGCCCACGATGGCTCATTGTCAGTGATACACTCTATGAGCGAGCTCTTCAGGAATGGATGTTCCCTACAATCTTTCCTTGCTTCAAGGTTGGTATCTGAATGTGTCATGTACTGCCCCTTTAAGTTTCCTTTTCTCACACCAATCTGACTTCTCTCAATAAAAGCTTGACACACCTCTCCACAGGTGCTTAGTAATTTGTGTCTGAAGGCCGACTGTCGCAGTCAGTGGCTCCTCTAGCTTACTAAGCTCCTCGCTTTTATTTCTTGCAGTCGAGACTGTTTTCTAAAGCCTTTCTGGATTATAACTAAAAGACTCCTTTCCTTCCAACTGTTGCCAGAGAGAGAAAGGACTTAAACTCTAAACTAATTGGAACTGTTCTCTGCATCGCTGTTCGTTCCTCACAGCTCCTCCTTGTATTATTCCGGTAACTCTGTTACCTTCATTCACGCAGCACATAACTCTTATACCTGACACAACTCCTTCCTAGGAAAAACAACTCTACAGCGTTTCCAAAACCCTATTATGGGTAAATGTTTGGATCCTAGTCTCCACATTAACCCTTAACGGATCCCCCAGCCTTCCGCCTAGTTACGCCCCTTCATCTGACGTCAGAGGCGCTCCACTATCGCAACTTACCTTTTGGAAAGTTTCCACTCTGTTTCCATTTCTGCTGCATCTCTAAATTCATCTACCTTTGGCATTCCGGAGATTCCGTTTCTGAGAGGTTTGCATGAAAGTTTTCACAGACTCAAGCCACGCCCACTGGGCGTAACTTGCAGACTACTACTGGCTGCCAACTTCATTCTGATACCAGGTAACTCAAACAAGACTGTATATACTTTATCTGCATAAAATACTATTGCACCTCATCAAGTGTTGCTGTCTATCAAACTAGTCTGCAAAAACAGATACTTTATTACTTATAACCAGTAATTAGCCACTGTCTCATCCATAGTATTACATTACATATCTTCCACCGGTGAAGAAATCTCTGTGTATCTGCAGTTGAGATTCAATCCAGTACAGTTTTGTTCAAGATATTACTTGCCGCATTACAGAATGGGGAAGCCGATAACATTTTCAGGGCGTCCTTGCCTATCCCTGGTTTCCTCTAAAGGACACGAGGGAGATGTGGTGTAGTGGTTAGATCCATTGCTCCTGTAGCAGAGGGGTGGGTTTGAACCCTGTTAAAGCTCCTGTTTTCTCCGCTGGAATGCGATTCTGGTGACAGCTAACATTACTAAGTAGATCTTTTATCAGGGATCTTCAGACAGATATTGGATCCTTTTCGGTGCTTGGGAGGTTTATTTTAACCCTCTTCTTTTTCAGCCATGCCTCTCTCTGTTGAGGATTGTTCGATCCTAGCAGGACCATGACGTCAGTGACACTGATTGCTCAGTTTATGTCCGTGAGTTCGTATAGAGGTTTAGTGGCTTCGCCTCCATGGCCCTTGTTGCAGGGATCTGCTGGGTCGGGGCATTTTTTTACGTCATGGAATCTTTTTCCTATGAGGCGGATTGCGAGAGGTCGCTTGGTCTTAGCCAAGAGAGGGGTTACGGTACTTCCCATCAGTGAATAGTTGGTTCCTCGTCATCTATCATAGGTGTGGTGAACCACCCTTTGTCGGAAGGAGCTAGATCGTTCTGGCTCTCTATCGGATTCCAAGGATTTTTTCTTTATTTTCCTCCAGGATGATCTGGAGAAGGGCCTTCCTAGCTAGTTCTGGCTCGAGCAGTCCTTTTTGGGACAGCTAGCTGTCATAACCTGAGGGTTACCTTAGCTGTCTAACATGCAGAGAGTTGCGGTTTGAATCTGGCTGCAGTCCTTGCTCCTTGAATGTGGGCTCGCAAGCAGTTTTTCAATTCCCTGTTTGTTCTTCTGTTTCAGAGTTTTATTGCTCTTTCAGGCGTTTAGTTCTTTTGCTCTGTCTGGAGTTTAGCCTTTATTTTTAGGGGATTGCTTCGGGTTACTTTTGTACCGGTGCAGGAGGTGGTCTTTGAATTATTTTCTTCAATGATCTATTGCAGTCTTGCATTACGTACTCCTTAACCCCTTGAGTGCTAACGACGGCTCTGAGACGTCTCAGAGTTTCCCACTCTGGTGCTAACGACGGCTCAGAGCCATTGCTAGCACTCTCCCACATTGAGGGAGTTCTGGGGGCTCCCACCCGCTCCTACCCCGGCGATCGGGCCTGCATAGTGACAGGCATCGGCGGGGCTTCACGCTATGTGCAGTGACGTCACGCGCAATGACGTGATGATGTCACTGTGCAACTTTATTTATACTTAGCAATGTTACGTATTGGAGCAGGGGGCATGCAGCTTAGAAGTCTGTATCTCAGGCATCTAAGCAGCTACAGACCCCCAAGACCCACTGTTGGAAAGGTAATCACCTAACCTTTCCAATAGTGTAAGTTTTGGGATCTGGGGGGGAAAAAAGTTAAAAAAAAAAAATTAAAAAAAATTAAAAAACCTTAGCACCCAGGTCAAAGGGTTAAAGGAGTCTCCTTTTTTATTAAGGCTGTGTTATGAGATTTGTTAGGGTTTTCTCCCTAAGATTCTTATTTTCATGTCATTTTCCTTTTCTATATGGGAAAGGTTTTTTTCTCCCCTCTCAGGGAATCAGGCCTTGCTGTTCATTTTAGACTATGGAGGCTTAGTTGCCTTCTTTATTTTAGAGGAGTTTTTTTTTTTCCTCACTTGACCTAGGGGTCAGCGGGACACTAGCCTCCTCAGAGGTTATGACTCAGTTTGAGAGCAGAGATGTCATCTTGGGTCGCTGGCATGAGATCTCTATGGTTCTGATTGTTGGGCGGCTATCTGGTCCTCCTTGCATTCTTTTTCTTTTTTACTTCTATTGAAGCAGCTTTCGGGAGAAAAGGTTTGTTGCCCCCCCAGTTAGCATTCAGTGTCCTCTGTAGCTTGGGTATAATTTCACACAAGTAATAAATGCAGCTGTGGACTCTCCCTGTATTAAGGAAAACATAAATTATGCTTACCAGAAAATTTAATTTCCTTCTGTACAGGGAGAGTCCACAGCTCCCGCCCGTGTTCTCTGATGAGCGGCCCTAAATTTAATTTGTTTTTCTTCTGGCACCTTTTTCACCCTGATATTTCTCCTTTCCTACTGTTCTGTATGCCCTTGGCAGAATGAGTGGGGGAGGTATTTATGCTTTTGGCTGGGTTGTCTTTGCCCCCCCCCTGGTGGCCAGGTTCTGTATTTCCCACAAGTAATGAATGCAGCTGTGGACTCTCCCTGTACAGAAGGAAAGGAAATTATCTGGTAAGCATAATTTATGTTTCTGTTAAATTTCAGCTTGTGGGTAAGGTGGTGCCATTGTCTAGTTGCATGCAGTGTATTTAAGTTTAGTGCATTAGGTCAGAATTTCTATTAAGAGAAAAGTGAAACGTTCTCATGTTTTTTTAGTAAGAAATTCACTACTGACATGAATTTATGTTTTTTACACTATGTGGCAGTTTTATCATTGTTCTGATGGACAAGGTTCACAACTAAAGGGACACTAAAGTCAAAATAAACTTTTATAATTCGTAAAGATCATGCAGTTTTATAAAACTTTCTAATTTACTTAAAGGGCCATGATACCCAAATGTTGAAACACTTGAAAGTGATGCAGCATAGCTGTAAAAAGCTCACTAGAAAATATAACCTGAACATCTCTATGTAAAAAAGAGATATTTTACCTCAAAAGTTCCTCAGTAGCCACATCCCATTGTAAAGGACTTCTAAGCAATTAATCAGTATGTCTGTACTGGGACAGCTAAGGGAGTGAGCTTACGTGCACGCTTATGTTATTTCCCTATTCAGTGTAAGGAAGTTTACTATGAAATCTCATGAGAGTTAAGTTAAATCTCATAAAATCACAGGAAAAGAGTTCATGACCTCAGCACTGTTGATGCTGATTGGCTGCTGTTCATTTCTTCTTCTTTTTTTTTTAACTGCAGCTGAGCAACAGCTTAAGTATATTTTTTTACACAGAACTTACTCTGCTGAGCTGAGGAGATTGTGAGGTAAAATATCTTCCTTTTTTACATAGAGATGCTCAGGTGATATTTTCCTGTCAACTTTTTACAGTTATACTGCATCAGTTTCAAGTGATTTAGCATATGAGTATTATGTCCCTTTAAATTATCAAATTCTGCAGTCTTTTTATATTAACACGCCATCTCCTACTGAGCATGTGCACAAGCTAACAGGGTATACATAGTCTAGTCTGTGGTTGGCTGATGGATGTCACATGATACAGGGGGGGGGACAGCAAGCGGGTAAAATAAATACATTTGTCAGAAAAAAAAAAAAAATCTGCTTATTTGAAATTCAGAGTAAGTGCTATTGCATTGTCTTTCTCTTGTTAAGTGTGTTCAGTCCACGGGTCATCCATTACTTATGGGATATATTCTCCTTCCCAACAGGAAGTTGCAAGAGGATCACCCAAGCAGAGCTGCTATATAGCTCCTCCCCTCACATGTCATATCCAGTCATTCTCTTGCAACCCTCAACAAAGAAGGTGGTCGCGAGAGGAGCTGGAGTTTTTACTTATCTATTCTTCAATCAAAAGTTTGTTATTTTAAATGGCACCGGAGTGTGCTGTTTTTCTATCTCAGGCAGTATTTGGAAGAAGAAACTGCCTGCGTTTTTTTCTATGATCTTAGCAGGCGTAACTAAGATCCACTGGCTGTTCTCGACATTCTGAGGAGTGGGGTAACTTCAGAAACTGGGGATAGCATGCGGGGTTCTCCGCAAATGAGGTATGTGCAGTACTTTATTTTCTGGGAATGGAATTGACTAAGAAAATACTGCTGTTACCGTATGATGTAAGTACAGCCTTAAATGCAGTAGTGGCAACTGGTATCAGGCTGATAAATGTATGCGCAGTCGAGTTATTTTCTAGGGACTAGAATTTGACTGAGAAAATACTGTTAAAACTGAAATAATACTTAAGCCTTATCTGCAGTGGTAGCGACTGGTAGCAGGCTTAGTGATAAATTTGCATGACATTGGAAAATGTTGTTTTTTAATAAAACGTTTACTGGCATGTTATTCGTTTTTGTGAGGTACTTTGGTGATAAATCTCTTTGGGCATGATTTTTTTCCACATGGCTAACATATATTTCTGCATGGAAACCGTTATATCAGGGCTCCCACTGTTGTGATAGGAGTGGGAGGAACCTTGTTTTAGCGCCTTGTTGCGCAGTTAAAATTCTACCACAGTCTTCCTGCTTCTTCCTCTTTGATCCAGAACGTCTCTAGAGAGCTCAGGGGTCTGCAAAATTCATTTGTGAGGGAGGTAATCTGTCACAGCAGATCTGTGACAGTGTGCTTGACTGTGATTAAAAACGTTAAATCTTAATTGATATCTGTTTTATCCGTTTTGGGTATTGAGGGGTTAATCATCCTTTTGCTAATGGGTGCAATCCTCTGCTAATAATACACTTCTTGTTAAGAATTGTTTAATTATATCTGTATTTTTGAAGCGCTGCAGCGTTTTTTTATATTGCTTGTAAACTTATTGAAAGTGATTTCCAAGCTTGCTAGTTTCATTGCTAAGTCTGTTTAAACATGTCTGATTCAGAGGAAACTGTTTGTTCATCATGTTCAAAAGCCAATGTGGAGCCCAATAGAACGATGTGTACCAATTGTATTGATATTGCTTTGAATAAAAGTCAATCTGTACCGATAAAGAAACTATCACCAGACAATGAGGGAGAAGTTATGCCGCCTAACTCTTCTCACGTGTCAGTACCTGCGTCTCCCGCTCGGGAGATGCGTAGGATTGAGACGCCAAGTACATCTAGGCCCTTACAAATCACTTTACATGATATGGCTAATGTTATGAAAGAAATATTATATAATATGCCCGAATTGAGGGGCAAACGCGATAGCTCTGGGTTAAGGACAGAGCGCGCTGATGACACGAGAGCCACGAGAGTCTGATACTGCGTCACAATTTGCAGAACATGAGGACGTTGAGCTTCATTCTGTCGGTGACGGTTCTGATCCGGGGAGACCGGATTCAGAAATTTCAAATTTTAAATTTAAGCTTGAGAACCTCCGTGTGTTACTAGGGGAGGTATTAGCGGCTCTGAATGATTGCGACACGGTGGCAATTCCAGAGAAATTGTGTAGGTTGGATAGATACTATGCGGTACCGGTGTGTACTGACGTCTTTCCTATACCAAAAAGACTTACAGAAATTATTAGTAAGGAGTGGGATAGACCCGGTGTGCCTTTTTCCCCTCCCCCGATATTTAGAAAAATGTTCCATATAGACGCCACCACACGAGACTTATGGCAGACGGTCCCTAAGGTGGAGGGAGCAGTTTCTACGTTAGCCAAGCGTACCACTATCCCGGTGGAGGATAGTTGTGCTTTCTCAGATCCAATGGATAAAAAATTAGAGGGTTATCTTAAGAAAATGTTTGTTCAACAGGGTTTTATATTGCAGCCTCTTGCATGCATTGCGCCTGTCACGGCTGCAGCGGCATTCTGGTTTGAGTCTCTGGAAGAGGCGATTCGCACAGAGCCATTGGATGAGGCTTTGAGCAAAGTTAGAAATTAGAAAGCTAATGCGTTTGTTTCAGATGCCGTAGTACATCTAACCAAACTTACGGCTAAAAATTCCGGATTCGCCATACAGGCGCGTAGAGCGATCTGGCTTAAATCCTGGTCAGCGGATGTAACTTCCAAGTCTAAGCTACTTAACATTCCTTTCAAAGGGCAGACCTTATTCGGGCCCGGCTTGAAGGAAATTATTGCTGACATTACGGGAGGTAAGGGCCACGCCCTTCCCCAGGACAGGGCCAAACCAAAGGCTAAACAGTTTAATTTTCGTGCCTTTCGTAACTTCAAGGCAGGAGCAGCATCGACTTCCTCCGCTTCAAAACAGGAAGGAACTACTGCTCATTACAGACAGGGTTGGAAAGGCAACCAGTCATGGAACAAGGGCAAGCAGGCCAGAAAGCCTGCTCCCGCCCCTAAGACAGCATGAAGACAGGGCCCCCTATCCGGAGACGGATTTAGTGGGGGGCAGACTTTCTCTCTTCGCCCAGGCTTGGGCAAGAGATGTGCAGGATCCCTGGACGTTAAAGATTATATCTCAGGGATACGTTCTGGATTTCAAAACCTCTCCTCCACAAGGGAGGTTCCATCTTTCGAGGTTATCGACAAACCTAGTAAAGAGAGAGGCATTTCTACAATGCGTACAAGACCTCTTAATCATGGGAGTGATCCACTCAGTTCCACGATCGGAACAGGGACAAGGATTTTACTCAAATCTATTTGTGGTTCCCAAAAAAGAGGGAACCTTCAGACCAATCTTGGACTTAAAGATCTTAAACAAATTCCTAAGGGTACCATCGTTCAAGATGGAAACCATTCGAACCATCCTACCCATGATCCAAGAGGGTCAATATATGACCACAGTGGACTTAAAGGATGCTTACCTAAGGTTTGCCTTTCTAGACAGGCATTACCAGTTTGTGGCTCTTCCCTTCGGGTTAGCCACGGCCCCGAGAATTTTTACGAAGGTTCTGGGCTCACTTCTGGCGGTACTAAGACCACGAGGCATAGCGGTGGCTCCGTACCTAGACGACATTCTGATACAAGCGTCAAGTTTTCAGAATGCAAAGTCTCATACAGAGATAGTTCTAGCATTTCTGAGGTCGCATGGGTGGAAAGTGAACGTGGAAAAGAGTTCTCTGTTACCACTCACAAGGGTTCCTTTTCTAGGGACTCTTATAGATTCTGTAGAGATGAAGATTTACCTGACGGAGTCCAGGTTATCAAAGATTCTCAATGCTTGCCGTGTCCTTCATTCCGCTCCAAGCCCATCAGTAGCTCAGTGCATGGAGGTAATCGGCTTAATGGTCGCGGCAATGGACATAGTGCCATTTGCGCGCCTGCATCTCAGACCGCTGCAACTATGCAGGCTCAGTCAATGGAACAGGGATTACTCAGATCTGTCCCCTTTGCTAAATCTGGACCAGGAGACCAGAGATTCTCTTCTCTGGTGGTTGTCACCGGTTCATCTGTCCAAAGGAATGACCTTTCGCAGGCCAGATTGGACGATTGTAACAACGGATGCCAGCCTTCTAGGCTGGGGAGCAGTCTGGAATTCCCTGAAGGCTCAGGGATCGTGGACTCAGGAAGAGAAACTCCTTCCAATAAACATTCTAGAATTAAGAGCAATATTCAATGCTCTTCTTGCTTGGCCTCAGTTAGCAAAACTGAGGTTCATCAGATTTCAGTCGGACAATATCACGACTGTGGCTTACATCAATCATCAAGGGGGAACCAGGAGTTCCCTAGCGATGTTGGAAGTCTTGAAGATAATTCGCTGGGCAGAGTCTCACTCTTGCCACCTGTCAGCGATTTACATCCCGGGCGTAGAGAACTGGGAGGCGGATTTCCTAAGTCGCCAGACTTTTCATCCGGGAGAGTGGGAACTTCACCCGGAGGTATTTGCTCAACTGATTCGTCGTTGGGGCAAACCGGATCTGGATCTCATGGCATCTCGCCAGAACGCGAAGCTTCCTTGTTACGGATCCAGGTCCAGGGACCCGGGAGCGGTGCTGGTAGATGCATTAGCAGCCCCTTGGGTTTTCAACATAGCTTATGTGTTTCCACCATTTCCGTTGCTACCTCGACTGATTGCCAGGATCAATCATGAGAGGGCATCGGTAATTCTGATAGCGCCTGCGTGGCCACGCAGGACCTGGTATGCAGACCTAGTGGACATGTCGTCCTGTCCACCATGGTCTCTTCCTCTGAGGCAGGACCTTCTAATTCAGGGTCTTTTCAACCATCCAAACCTAATTTCTCTGAGGCTGACTGCCTGGAAATTGAACGCTTGATTCTATCAAAGCGTGGGTTTTCGGATTCAGTTATTGATACATTAATACAGGCTCGGAAACCTGTGACTAGAAAAATTTACCATAAGATATGGCGTAAATATTTATATTGGTGTGAATCCAAGAGTTACTCATGGAGTAAGGTTAGGATTCCTAGGATATTGGCTTTTCTACAAGAGGGTTTAGAAAATGGTTTATCCGCTAGTTCGCTAAAGGGACAGATTTCAGCTCTGTCTATTCTTTTACACAAACGTCTGGCAGAGATCCCAGACGTCCAGGCCTTTTGTCAGGCTTTGGCTAGAATTAAGCCTGTGTTTAAAGCTGTTGCTCCTCCGTGGAGCTTAAACTTGGTTCTTAAAGTTCTTCAGGGTGTTCCGTTTGAACCCCTTCATTCCATTGATATTAAGCTTTTATCTTGGAAAGTTTTGTTTTTGATGGCTATTTCCTCGGCTCGAAGAGTCTCTGAGTTATCTGCCTTACATTGTGATTCTCCTTATCTGATCTTTCATTCAGACAAGGTAGTACTGCGTACTAAACCTGGGTTTTTGCCTAAGGTTGTTTCTAACAGGAATATCAATCAAGAGATTGTTGTTCCATCATTATGTCCTAATCCTTCTTCTAAGAAGGAACGTCTTTTGCATAATCTGGACGTGGTCCGTGCTCTGAAGTTCTACTTACAGGCAACTAAAGATTTTAGACAAACTTCTTCTCTGTTTGTCGTTTACTCTGGACAGAGGAGAGGTCAAAAGGCTTCGGCTACCTCTCTCTCTTTTTGGCTTCGTAGCATAATACGTTTAGCCTATGAGACTGCTGGACAGCAGCCTCCTGAAAGAATTACAGCTCATTCCACTAGAGCTGTGGCTTCCACCTGGGCCTTTAAGAATGAGGCCTCTGTTGAACAGATTTGCAAGGCTGCAACTTGGTCTTCACTTCATACTTTTTCCAAATTTTACAAATTTGACACTTTCACTTCTTCGGAGGCTGGTTTTGGGAGAAAGGTTCTACAGGCAGTGCTTCCTTCTGTTTAATGTTCCTGCCTTGTCCCTCCCATCATCCGTGTACTTAGCTTTGGTATGGGTATCCCATAAGTAATGGATGACCCGTGGACTGAACACACTTAACAAGATAAAACATAATTTATGCTTACCTGATAAATGTATTTCTCTTGTAGTGTGTTCAGTCCACGGCCCGCCCTGTCTTTTTAAGGCAGGTTCTAAATTTTAAAATTATAACTCCAGTCACCACTGCACCTTATAGTTTCTCCTTTCTCGTCTTGTTTCGGTCGAATGACTGGATATGACATGTGAGGGGAGGAGCTATATAGCAGCTCTGCTTGGGTGATCCTCTTGCAACTTTCTGTTGGGAAGGAGAATATATCCCATAAGTAATGGATGACCCGTGGACTGAACACACTACAAGAGAAATAAATTTATCAGGTAAGCATAAATTATGTTTTTTATTATGCATTTTTTAATTAAGCAATTCTACTGTATTTAGTGATCCTTTAATTAACCTGTCCTCCCTCGACTACAAATTGTGCGCAGCATTCTCCTCTTTATTTATTGTGCGACAACCGCTGATTGGGTCAGCAGCAGTTTCTACTCTGGACCAGCAGCACTCTTCATCTCCCTATATGCACTTTGACTTTGTATTTAACCCTTTGTAAGAGATGCAAGATCGCTAGTGTTAAAATGACATGTGCTAACAAATTCGAGCATGCCATTTTTCACTATAGTGGTCCTTTAGTTTACAGTGTGATCAGCATGTTTTTATGCTGCTTTGCCTTTTTCTATTTAAAATTTGATTGGATTTGAAGCACATCATACTAAAGGTCTTAAGAGATGAACAAACATTTCAACGTATGGTTTCTAGATTTTAAATAAACTTAAAATCTAATTTATTTTACAATATCTATATCTTTACATAAACCAAATGTTTTAAAATAACAATTGCAATACTTTGAATACCCAGTTAGATGGAGATTTTAGCAATAAGAGAGGGAGGGTAGGTAACAATATATACACACACATATACATATAAATACTGTAGCCCTCAGTTTACGCTGGGGTTAGGTTCCAGGAGGAATGGTTGTAAATCAAAACCCAGTTTATAATGTAAGTCAATGGGAATTAAGGGAGTTAGGTTCCAGGCCCCTCTCAAAATTGTAACACCTAATACATTATTTTTAAAGGTTTGAAATGAAGACTTTAAATGCTAAACAGCATTATAAACCTAATAATATAGATTGTATCATCATCAAACTAAGTTTAATGAACAAAAACATTTGCTAAACATCACCTAATAAAATAATTGCACAAGAGATTGCATCATCATCAAACTAAGTTTAATGAACAAAAACGTTTTTTTACTTGCATTTTTCTGCAATCAGTTCTCTGCATTGTTAGCATGTTAGATAATATTGGGTCTGCACCTATTCTATGCATTTCAATCTGCAGTGATTAATAGGCAGTTAGGCACCGTCATCTCAAGCAGCTGGACAGGAAAATAATAGGGAAGTGGTTGCAAGATCTTGATCGATAGGTCTTGTCTGATCTGTGTACACAGATCAATTTCAGGCTGTTAAACTAGCTTAGCTTTGCTTAAACACAAGCGGACAGCTCCACCTACTGGCTATTTTAATTAGTGCACTGATTTTTAATGCATTTCAATAGCAGTCCCATGACTGAAAAAAAGGTTGTTATTCTGAAACGGCGCAAATTGAACCGGCGTAAACCGAGGGCCACGTGTATGTGTATATATATATATATATATATATGTGTGTGTGTGTGTATATATATATATATATATATATATATATATATATATATATGTGTGTGTGTCTGTATATGTTGTTAAGAAATTAAGTTTGTGCTTTGGATAGCTTATGCAAGTGTTATATTTATATATAAATAGCTGAAAATTTTATAATGTTGCAAAGTATTACATTACAGCCACTCAGCTGGCTATATTTTCTGTGGAGAACATATATACACACAAAATACCAAGTAATTTGATGGATTTTTACAGCTAACACCAGACCTATGTTTTGGCCTATGTGGGCCTTGTCAGTAGAGGTGCAGTTATATACCTCTAGGCACAGGGACCAATGAGTCTATTTGTGATGCCCTGATCAACCTTATGAAGACAATAAACAAATGGGTAATTTGTATATTTTAAAGACAGAAGAGAAGTGCTTACCGAAAGACTAAATATTTTTGTTTATGATAAGAAAATTATGGAAAAAGATCTGTGCTATTTTTAAACATTCCCCCTTTATTCAGCATTATATATTTTCTGTTGCTTTTTAAGCCTGAAAGTGATATATTTCTCAGTTTGGAGTTGAAATGTGGGTTTGAAGTTGGAGCTTTTTGTTCATCATATTACATAATCTATTATGTGTGAGTAATACTGCTGTACAGTAGAAGCCTCTAAATTGATCAAGCACAAGTTAAAACAATTTTAATAGACTCATGCAGCAAATCAGATTAGTTAAAGTGCCTAGCAGTATAATATGTGTCAGGAACTGAATTTAAAATCTCACAAGAGCCAAAAGCTCACTTATGTTTTCATTAAGAAACATAGAAATGGCTGTGCTGGCTCTAAATGAAGAAACGTCTTGTGAAAGTATGTTTGATTGTATCCATATTACATTTTAAGGGGGATTAATGCCATAACCTTTTTAAACTATAAATTTACTTTTAGTTGATGCCAATGAGCCATATGTTTTTATGCATTTCCATATACTGTAAGTCCTGCAGTGGATGCATCCAGAGAATAGCTTTAAATGGGTCATTGTTTTTTATAAGGTGAAAAAGAAATACATTAGAACAAATTAGTTTTACTGAGCATTTTAATGAGTCACTAATTATGTTTTACATGAGCGACTGTACTGAGTGTCTTTTACAGACAATGCAATTTCTGAAAAATTTGCCAAACAATGCACACACCAGTTGACTGTGTATATAGGTTATTCTGGACAAATTGCAAAGTATTAGCCATTTAATGCTAGTGATGATGCACTATGGGCAGAATTATGGTAACAAAAGGATAGCTTATTAAATAACCGTGCTCTAGAATATCTCTCCCCCTCCCTCCATCCTATTTATCTGTGTGCGCATGCTACTTTCTATTCACTCTGGGCTTTCCTACACTTATATTAAAGTAAATAGAGGATCACAGTTATTCACTGTTTACTTTAGTATTTAAAAAGAAGAAGCAAGTGAGAATCAACTCCGTAGTAACTAACGAGCCTAGTCAAAAGCAAATTAATTGACGTAAATTAGCCAGCAACATTATATTTCTTTATAAAATACTCACACAGAACAAGCGGCATAAGTTAGCTATATATGCAGACATTATGTTTCAAAAATGTAATTAACTTGGTGCAGACCCTTATGCGCAATTATTTAAAACAAATGAACTCACAGACAGCTGCTGTGAGCTTGAACACCTAAGTCATATAGTGTTCAATACAGAAAGGCTGGGAATTCAGCACTTCTTTTAAATATGTCCAAATTTATTAGATACGTCAGAACTGACTAAATATCATGAATGCATATCTCAAAGGAAGCAGGTCACACGTCTCCAACAACACAATGCACATGTTCAAAAGGTACAATCATAAATATACATACATACAATTTATAAAATGAAAGCAGGAACTAGAACAGGATATGTGTCAAAGGGGTTAACAACACCACACCGAAGCCAAGCTCCAAAGTGAGACAAATCAGTGTGTGTCCAAGAAAAGTTCCTGCGTAGCGTGAGATACAGCCCCACGAGTCCTGAGTGAGTGTAGGCTGTAGGGTTGCCACCTCAGCCATGTTTTTCTGGACATTTATAAGTTACACATGCTGCAGGGTTTGCAGGGAGGAACATGTATTGTGTTTCTGGACATATTCCTCCCTGCACACCCTGCAGCATGTGTAACTTATAAGTGTTCTGTATTTTAAGGGACGGGTGGCAACCCTAGCTGTATCTCACGCTACGCAGGAACTTTTCTTGGACACGCTGATTTGTCTCACACAGCTGAGTGGATTTGAATCAATGCTGCATCTTTACATCAGTGAGACTCCCACACTGTGGCGCTCCCGCTGTGGATTCCGTATGGAAGCGGAGAAACAAGTCTACAGGTTGTATGGGAAGCGGTGGTGAGTCTCACTATAAGCGTATGTTTGTGCTGTGACCAAGCAGTTGTAACACTGTGCAAAGTTATTTGGCATTTGATGTTGGATACCCTGGAGTTTGCAAACAAGCACTTCATTACTACCCAGCACTACATGGCTAACATACACCTTTATTGATGGGATATAATGCGGCAGAAACTGTACCTCATACTTAGAAATAATTGAGCCGCAATCACGCTTTACTTTTGGATCCGCTCTACAGGAACTGTGTTTGCTGTTGATGTAGCTAAACTTTACCGCTTCATACATACTTTCAATCTTATTGCAAGAATGCTCTTAGCTTCTAAGCATATATGTGCTGATACTTTCTAATGATATATCATTATTGTATCATTATTTACATAATAAATAGATACATTTCTCAGTAGTATACGTAGGATTGAAACAGCATAGATCCCGGTTCCGTTCTCCTCTCCAGCCATTTACCCTTCTCCTATAGTGATTGGGGCTAGTGTTGTTTGGGTGTTGCTGATTTCTTTTCTTGGTTACTTACCCCTTATTTCATCTGTACTCAGCGTTGATATATGATAAATGTGCTAAGGGGCTACAAAGATCCTATTGGTGCACCTGACCGGGCATATTCCTTCACTTTGGAGCCTGGCTTCGGCCGTGGTGTTGTTAACCCCTTTGACACATATCCTGTTCTAGTTTCTGCTTTGATTTTATAAATTGTATGTATGTATATTTCTTTCATGTAATTGGCAAGAGTCCATGAACTAGTGACATATGGGATATACAATCCTACCAGGAGGGGCAACGTTTCCCAAACCTCAAAATGACTATAAATACACCCCTCACCACACCCACAATTCAGTTTTACAAACTTTGTCTCCTATTGAGGTGGTGAAGTAAGTTTGTGCTAAGATTTCTACGTTGACATGCGATTCTCAGCATTTTGAAGCCCGATTCCTCTCAGGGTACAGTGAATGTCAGAGGGATGTGAAGGGAGTATCACCTATTGAATGCAATGGTTTTCCTCACGGGGGATCTATTTCATAGGTTCTCTGTTATCGGTCGTAGAGATTCATCTCCTACCTCCCTTTTCAGAACGACGATATATTCTCATATTCCATTACCTCTACTGATAACCGTTTCAGTACTGGTTTGGCTATCTGCTATATGTGGATGGGTGTCTTTTGGTATGTTTTCATTACTTAAGACACTCTCATCTATGGTTTGGCACTTTACGTATTTATATAAAGTTCTAAATATATGTATTGTTCTTATATTTTACATGATTCAGGTTTTCAGTATATTTCCTTTTGCAGACTGTCATCTGGGAAATGCTTTTTTATGAAAATGTATTTCTTACCTGGGGTATAGTCACTTTTTAAAATTGACTGTCTTTTAAATTTGCGGGCAAAATTAGGCTCGCGAGGGCGCAAAATGCCACAGTTTATTGTGTCATTCTTGGTTTTGGTGCGAAGTTACGTTAGTTGACGCAAATTCGTCATTTCCGGCGTCTTAGTTGACGCCGAGTCCTTCACAAGGTTGCGTCATCTATGATACGAGGGTGTCATTTCCGGACGTTTTTGGCACCAAAAAATATTTTTCTGTTTGTTGTGCGTCATACTTGGTGCCAAATATTTTCATTATTTAAGACCCATTCCTATTTGCCTCTTGCCTTTTTCTATGTCAGAGGGCTATGCTTTTTTTCTCTTACATTTGCAAGATGTCTCAATCTGATCCTGTCTCAGAATTCACTGTTGGATCCCTGCTGCCTGATAACAGTTCTACCAAAGCTAAGTGCATTTCTTGTAAACTTGTGGAGATTATACCTCCAGCTGTGGTTTGTAATAGTTGTCATGATAAACTTTTACATGCAGAAAATGTATCCATCAGTAGTAGTTCATTACCTGTTGCTGTTCCCTCAACATCTAATGCACAAGATATACCTGTAAATTTAAAAGAATTTATTTCTGATTCTATTCAGAAGGCTTTGTCTGCCATTCTGCCTTCTAATAAAGGTAAAAGGTCTTTTAAAACTTCTCATAGAGTTGATGAAATTTCAAATGACCGGCAACATACTGATTTATCCTTCTCTGATGAGGATCTATCTGATTCAGAAGATCCTACCTCAGATATTGACACTGACAAATCCTCTTATTTATTTAAAATGGAGTATATTCGTTCTTTATTAAAATAAGTGTTGATTACATTAGATATGGAGGAAACTAGTCCTCTTGATATTAAAACTAGTAAACATTTAAATTCTGTTTATAAACCTCCTGTGGTTATTCCAGAGTTTTTTCTAGTTCCTGATGCTATTTCTGATATGATTTATAAGGAATGGAATAGGCCTGGTTTTTCTTTTATTCCTTCTTCAAGGTTTAAAAAATTGTATCCTTTGCCAGCAGTTAGATTGGAGTTTTGGGAAAAGATCCCCAAAGTTGATGGGGCTATCTCTACTTTTGCTAAATGTACTACTCTTCCTACTGAAGATAGAACTTCTTTTAAAGATCCTTTAGATAGGAAACTTGAATATTATCTAAGAAAAGCTTATTTATATTCAGGTCATCTTCTTAAGCCTGTCATTTCTTTGGCTGATGTTGCAGCTGCTTCAACTTTTTGGTTGGAAACATTAGCGCAACAAGTATCGGATCATGATCATGCTAATAATTTCATTTGTGATGGCATTTTTTATATCATCAAAATTGATGTTAGATATATGTCTTTAGCTTTTTTAGCTTGAAGAGCTTTGTGGCTCAAATCTTGGAATGCTGATATGACTTCTAAGTCCAGATTGCTATCTCTTTCTTTCCAAGGTAATAAATTATTTGGTTCTCAGTTAGATTCAATAATTTAAACTCAAGGGAGTTTTTTTGCCTCAGGATAAAAGACCTAAGGGTAAATCTAAAGCTTCTATCTGTTTTCCTTCCTTTCGACATAATATGGAACAGAAATCTAATCCTTCCTCAAAGGAATCTGTTTCCAATTGGAAGCCTTCTTCAAATTGAAATAAATCCAATTTCAAAGATGTTTGGATCAATTCAGTCCAAAATCATTGGATTCAGAGTATTGTCTCTCAGGGGTACAGAATAGGATTCAGAGTAAGAACGCCTGTGAGAAGATTTTTTTCTCTCACGCATTCCAGCAAACCCAGTAAAGGCTCAGGCTTTCCTGAAGTGTGTTTTAGACCTGGAGTTATCAGGGGTAATCATGCCAGTTCCGTTTCAGGATCAGGGTCTGGGGTTTTATTCAAATCTATTCATTGTCCCAAAGAAAGAAAATTCATTCAGACCAGTTTTGGATCTAAAGATTTTGAATCGATATGTAAGAGTACAAACTTTCAAGATGGTGACTATAAGGACTATTCTGCCTTTTGTTCAGCAAGGGCATTATATGTCCACAATAGACTTACAGGATGCATATCTTCATATTCCTATTCATCCGGATCACTATCAGTTCCTGAGATTCTCTTTTCTAGACAAGCATTGCCAATTTGTTGCTCTTCCTTTTGGCCTAGCGACCGCTCCAAGAATCTTTTCAAAGGTTCTCGGTGCCCTACTCTCTGTAATCAGAGAGCAGGGTATTGCGGTGTTTCCTTATTTGGACGATATCTTGGTACTCGCTCAGTCTTTACGTTCTGCAGAATCTCACACAAATCAACTAGTGTTGTTTCTTCAAAGACATGGTTGGAGGATCAATTTACCAAAAAGTTCTTTGATTCCTCAGACAAAGGTAACCTTTTTAGGTTTACAGATAGATTCAGTTTCCATGACTTTGTCTCTAACAGACAAGAGACGTTTGAAATTGGTTGCAGCCTGTCGGAACCTTCAGTCTCAGTCATTCCCTTCAGTAGCTATGTGCATGGAAGTTTTAGGTCTCATGACTGCAGCATCGGACGCGATCCTCTTTGCTCGTTTTCATATGAGACCTTTCCAGCTTTGTATGCTGAAACAATGGTGCAGGGATTATACAAGGATATCACAATTAATATCCTTAAATCCCAATGTTCGACTATCTCTGACTTGGTGGTTTGATCACCATCGTATAATTCTAGGGGCCTCTTTCGTTCGTCCAACCTGGACTGTGATCACAACAGATGCAAGTCTTTCAGGTTGGGGAGCTGTTTGGGGATCTCTGACAGCACGAGGGGTTTGGAAATCTCAAGAGGGGAGATTACCAATTAATATTTTGGAACTCCGTGCAATTCTCGGGGCTCTTTAGTTTTGGCCTCTGTTGATGAGAAAACCGTTCATTTGTTTTCAGACAGACAATCATCAGGGTGGGACTCAGTCCTCAAGCTATGAAAGAAGTATCTCGGATACTTGTTTGGGCGGAATCCAGTTCCTGTCTAATTTCTGTGTTTCATATCCCAGGTATAGACAATTGGGAAGCGGATTATCTTAGTCGTCAGACTTTACATCCGGGAGAATGGTCTCTCCACCCAGATGTGTTTTCTCAAATTGTTCAGATGTTGGGGCTTCCAGAAATAGTTCTGATGACATCTCATCTAAACAAGAAACTTCCCAGGTACCTTTCCAGGTCCAGGGATCCTCAGGCGGAAGCAGCGGATGCGTTGACACTTCCTTGGTGTTATCAACCTGCTTATATTTTCCCGCCTCTAGTTCTTCTTCCAAGAGTGATCTCCAAAATCATCATGGAGCAATCGTTTGTGCTGCTGGTGGCTTCAGCATGATCTCACAGGTTTTGGTATGCGGATCTTGTTCGGATGTTCAGTTGCCAACCTTGGCCACTTCCATTAAGGCCGAACCTTCTATCTCAAGGTCCGTTTTTCCATCAGGATCTCAAATCTAATTTGAAGGTATGGAAATTAAATGCCTAGTGCTTAGTCATAGAGGTTTTTCTGACTCAGTGATTAGTACTATGTTGCAGGCTCGTAAATCTGTTTCTAGAAAGATTTATTATCGAGTTTGGAAGACTTACATTTAATGGTGTTCCTCTCATAAATTCTCTTGGCATTCTTTTAGAATTCCTAGAATTTTACAGTTTCTTCAGGATGGTTTGGATAAAGGTTTGTCTGCAAGTTCCTTGAAAGGACAAATCTCTGCTCTTTCTGTTTTATTCCACAGAAAAATTGCTAAATTTCCTGATATTCACTGTTTTGTACAGGCTTTGGTTCGTATCAAGCCTGTTATTAAATCAATCTCTCCTCCTTGGAGTCTTAATTTGGTTTTGAAGGCTTTACAGGCTCCTCCATTTGAGCCTATGCATTCTTTGGACATTAAACTACTTTCTTGGAAAGTGTTGTTCCTTTTGGCCATCTTTTCTGCTAGAAGAGTTTCTGAATTATCTGCTCTTTCTTGTGATTCTCCTTTTCTGATTTTTCATCAAGATAAGGCGGTTTTGCGGGCTTCATTTAAATTCTTACCTAAGGTTGTGAATTCTAACAACATTAATAGAGAAATTGTTGTTCCTTCCTTGTGTCCTAATCCTGAGAATTCTTTGAAGAGATATTTACATTCTTTGGATGTGGTGAGAGCTCTGAAATATTATGTTGAAGCCACTAAAGATTTCAGGAACACTTCTAGTCTATTTGTTATCTTTTCTGGTTCCAGGAAAGGTCAGAATGCTTCTGCCGTTTCTTTGGCATCATGGTTAAAGCTTTTGATTTATTAAGCTTATTTGCAGTCGGGTAAAGCCCCGCCTCAGAGAATTACAGCTCATTCTACTAGATCAGTTTCCACTTCTTAGGCTTTTAAGAATAAAGCTTCAGTTGATCAGATTTGCAAAGTAGCAACTTGGTCTTCTTTACATACATTTACTAAATTCTACCATTTTGATGTATTTGCTTCTTCGGAAGCAGTTTTTGGTAGGAAAGTTCTTCAGGCAGCTGTTTCAGTTTGATTCTTCTGCTTATGATTTAAGTTTTTTTTTTTTTTTTTTGTGAGAATAAACTTATATTTGGGTTGTGGATTAATTTTTGTCAGCAAAAAATGGCTGTTTTTATTGTGTCCCTCCCTCTAGTGACTGTTGTGTGAAGTTCCACATCTTGGGTATTGCTATCCCATATGTCATTAGCTCATGGTCTCTTGCCAATTACATGAAAGAAAACATAATTTATGTAAGAACTTATCTGATAAATTAATTTCTTTCATATTGGCAAGAGTCCATGAGGCCCACCCCCTTTTTTATGGTGGTTATGATTTTTTTGTATAAAGCACAATTATTTCCAGAATTGCTTTGTTGATGCTTTTTACTCCTTTCTTTATAACCCCCGTTCTTGGCTATTCGTTAAACTGAATTGTGGGTGTGGTGAGGGGTGTATTTATAGGCATTTTGAGGTTTGGGAAATTTTGGCCCTCCTTGTAGGATTGTATATCCCATACGTCACTAGCTGATGGATTCTTGCCAATATGAAAGAAATTAATTTATCAGGTAAGATCTTACAGAAATTATGTTTTATGATTGTACCTTTTGAAAATGTGCATTGTGTTGTTGGAGACATGTGACCTCCTTCATTTGAGACATGCATTAATGATATTAAGTCAGTTTTGACGTATCTAATAAATTTGGACATATTTAAAAGAAGTGCGGAATTCCCTGCCTTTCTGTATTGAACACTATATGACTTAGTTGTTCAAGCTCACAGCAGCTGTCTGTGAGTTCATTTGTTTTAAATAATTATATTTCTTTATACTTTGAAATATTTAATTTACATGTAGTAAAACATAGTTGTTTTATTATATGATTGCATGCTCTCCACTGCTTATATACAGTATATATATATATATATATATATATATATATATATATATATATATATATATATATATATATATATCTTGTACAATGCATACAAATTTGTTCTGTACGATTTGCAGACGAATGGAGGAAGAGAGATAGTCTAGAGCGCACGCTCACGTTGGAGAGGCAGGGACGGCCTGCAGATTGATTGGATCCTGCAGAGGCCTGGCCGTACGCTACAAGTGGGTGGAAAACATATGCGTCACCAAATATTACAGAACACCGACTTCTAAGTTTACATTTTTGTTTTTAAATAAAGACACCAAGAGTATGAAGAAAATCTAATAATAGGAGTATATTAGAAAGTTGCTTAAAATTGTATGTTCTTTCTGAACCATGAAAGGAAAAATTGGGGTTTCATATCTTTTTAATATCCCTTTAATAATGTGCAAATGGATTCTAGTATAACAGAGCAAATTTCTATTCAGTCTGATTAGTAGAGCTGCAACAACTAATCAATATAATCGATAATAATCGATTATGAAAATAGTTGTCAACGAATCTCATAATTGATTAGTTGGTTTGTAATTAGTTGGTCTGTGCACAACACCAGCTGCTTTCCTCCAATGAGCTCCTGCACATGGTATTGTGTTTTATGGTTATGCCCTTAGCCTAAAGGACTTCTACAGACGTTTACTTTTCACTTTTACTGGACAGTATAAGTTTCTTTTTAAGTTTACAAATATTCCCGGCTTATGTGTTACCCAGATATAAAAGGAGTCATCATTTGGATACAAACAGAAGAAAAAAAGAACAGCCAGTCTGGGTTAGATGCCAGTGCTTTGTCAGGGTTTATTCAAATAGGTAGTAGATAGCAGTAACAGCAGCTCAATTATCTAACATGTTTCGCACATGCTCTCATGCGCTTCCTCAGAGATAATTAGTGGGGTATCACAGGTGAACCTAAATAGGCTTGATCAGCCTATGGCAGTTAAGGGGTTGGTCTAGCTGTTGACCACATCTCATAGGTTCAGCTGTATATCCCCAAATTTTGACTCATTTGGATGACATACTGTTGAATAACAAGATTTACATTTCAAATAAAGATATTTCTTCCTTAGTGATAAAATAGAAATGTGTAAAACACTTGTTTTATATTCATTATTACAACAAATGTAGAAAAAGATTTTTTCATCCACTGTGCTATACAATACATGTAAATATATATAAGTAAATACATATTTAGTCAGTATACTTAAATAGAGCTAAAATGTAAAATAAATCAAATGGGAAAAAAAAGCAGAAAAAGTAAAAGTAAAAAAGAACAGACTAATTGGCTTCATAAGAAGTCTAATACATTTAAAAATGTTAAAATGTTACAATGGTGCATAGTCTAATCTTAAAGTTTTAGTTTGGGGGGAACCCAACTGCATATATTAGTGTAAGATGGTCCTATAAAGGTAACAAGTATATATGTGTATATATATATATATATATATATATATATATATATGTGTGTTTAAGGACACTAGTATAGTGTAGGGCAGTGCTTTCCAAACTATGTGTCGGGACACACTAGTGTGTCGGCAGCAGTGTGTAGGTGTGTCCCTGCTTCAGCACAAATTTTTTTAAATTTACATTTTTTTTTTTAATTGTTTTTTGGTTTCTGACTTTCCACCTGCCTGCTACGCATATCACATGATTGACACATGATTGATACCTAGTGGGTCACAGATCATCTTAACCAATTGGCACAGCTCAGTGGGAACTGAAACTATTACCATTGGCGGATTTGGCGGCACATTGGCTCCTGACTGCACATGTAGTCTCCTTAATTGGCTCGTGACTGCAAGTGTAGTCAGTGAGTGGGACAGCAGTGTGTTTGCAGCGTGGGCAGTAGTCAGTCGGACTCACAGAGCTCTGAGGGTGGCAGCTTAAACGCTGAGCTGAAGTCAGTGGGATTTTTTTGTGCATTGCTGCTCCTGCTCTTGATATATGGATAGGAAGTGGAAGCTTAAAAATGCTTGATGATAAAATGTGAGTGTCTTTATCTAATATTACACCAAATATTCAGTAATTGTGTTCATCCCATCAACCTCATACATCCCATTAAAATAGTAAGTAGCTATTGGTGTTATTAAACTTTTTTTTAATTCTTGCACATACATCCTGTTACTTGTAAATGCATTTTGTTATTATATAATTTATGTATGTGCCCATATCTCTTAAAACAAGTTAGTTTAACCTCCTGTTTGCTAGTACAACTGAATTACTGTGTCGCTAAATTATGTAGGTCTACAAAGTGTGTCACTAACATGAAAAGTTTGGAAAGCTCTGGTGTAGGGTAAATGCAAAATGGGATTCCTTCCTAAAAGATATATTTCTTTTTTGATTCCTCTCTGAAGTACAGGGAGATCTAGAAAGAGGGACTTGAACAAAATGAACTTGATATAGATACCTGGATAGATATCTAGTTTAGACGTTTACTATTGAGTACTAACATAAGCTGATCATTAATAGATAATTTTCTGTTTGATCAGTTAAAGAATAATAATAATAATACCAAACCTCTGAATCCATAGTTAGTTCGCCTTATGAATTATAACATTGCGTGAATTTTTGTTATTCCAAATGTTTTTATAATGTATAAATGAGAAGATTTTAAGGAAGAGTTTAGGGAAAACTACCTTATGTTTATTGGTTTCGATCTGTCACTCAACAAATAGATTCACATCATACCTCCTGTTAATGCCTATGGGTGACCTTGTGGCTAACGTAAAGAGGTATAACAGAGCAAATTTCTATTCAGTCTGATTAGTAGAGCTGCAACAACTAATCAATATAATCGATAATAATCGATTATGAAAATAGTTGTCAACGAATCTCATAATCGATTAGTTGGTTTGCAATTAGTTGGTCTGTGCACAACACCAGCTGCTTTCCTCCAATGAGCTCCTGCATATGGTATTGTGTTTTATGGTCATGCCCTTAGCCTAAAGGACTTCTACAGACGTTTACTTTTCACTTTTTCCGGACAGTACTGTATAAGTTTCTTTTTAAGTTTACAAATATTCCCGGCTTATGTGTTACCCAGATATAATAGGAGTCATCATTTGGATAGTTTATATTAAATCAGGTGATTTGGGACAATGCTTTGCATGATATAGTGCGCCATGCTTGTTATTTACACCTAACCCTAGATTAATGGGAGTTATTTGAATTGATGTTCACTATTGTCTGTTTGCACAATTATTAGCAAATTGCTTGCTATTGCTGATTATAATTATGTACTGTATAGATAAATGTATAAGGCTTTGTCCTGTTATTGATATATATAGACCTTAGCGTTTTTTATTTTTATATTAATTATAATATGTACCAAATTCATCCTCTAAGTATATATCTGTTATTTTAAGAGCAGACTAGATATTTTTTCCCTAACCTTATAGCTGGTTATTTACCATTGCATATAGATATTCAAGATATTTTTTATGTTAGAATGAAGTCCAGGCTTACTTTATTAAAGGGCCACTAAACCCAAAATCTTTCTTTCATGATTCAGAAAGAACATACAAATTTAAACAACATTACAATTTACTTCTATTATTTATTTTGCTTCATTTTTGAGATATCCTTATTTGAAGAAAAAGCAATGCACATGGGTGAGCCAATCACATGAGACTAATATGTGCAGCAACCAATCAGCAGATACTGAGAATATTTTCAGCAAAGAATATCAAGAGAATAAAACAAATTAGATAATAGAAGTAAATTAGAAAGATGTTTAAAAATGCATTCTCTTTCTAAATCATGAAAGAAAAAATGTGGGTATCATGGCCCTTTAAGAGGCCACTTGCATTGGTGGAGAGTTAACAAAAATAAATATCCCACCTTGGTGAAATTGGCAAAAACCCTACTTATGCATCTCAAGCACCTCAACACCATCTGAGCTCCTGTCCTCTGCTGCAGGCAAAATAGCTTGGATTTTATTTTAAATATAGGGAAAACATTTTTTTGTTTTTTTATCCGATTAGTCGATTAATTGAAAAAATAATCAGCCTATTAATCGATTATGAAAATAATAGTTAGTTGCAGCCCTACTGATAAGTGATTAATTCCTTTGCCTATAAACAGTATATAAAACATGACCATTTAGGCTTTTAATGCCACCCTACAGAAAACTTGCAAACCTTTCAGTTAAATAATAACCTAAGTACTTGAATGTCAACAGAAATAGTATGAATATTCATGTCATAATGTTATAACATAAAGTACAATCAGTAAAATAAATTATCCAAGCACACTAATGTAAACAAAGCTTTCCATCTTAATGGGAGGAGAGTCCACAGCTGCATTCATTACTTGTGGGAATTAAGAACCTGGCCACCAGGAGGAGGCAAAGACACCCCAGTCAAAGGCTTAAATACCTCCCCCACTCCCCTCATCCACCAGTCATTCTTTGCCTTTCGTTACAGGAGGTTGGCAGAGAAGTGTCAGAAGATTCGGAGTAGTCTCTTATGGAGGGTAGTACTCTTCGTAATGGGACTGGAGTTTTAATTAGTTCTGTCAGCCTCTCAATGAGAGCATGGGTGAAAGTTAGAGTCCGGAGATGCAGGGAGAGTCTTTCTGCGAAACCATCCCAACTCCGATTAACAGCTCCATAAGCAATCAGCGTTTACAAGTTTCGCTGCCTGCTTTCTTCACTCAAGTCCATGTCAGGAGCGATGCTACTAACCTGTCACACTTGAAAGCCATGTTCCTGTTGCACGGCATAGATTCTGGTAAGATTGTTTCATTTTTTATACATGTATGATAATGCTAGAAGACAGGGTCACAGTGTGACTACTTTTATCTGTATAGAATCAAGGGTTAATATCTCCTGAGGGGGATTATTGAACAGGGGGGAATAATAATCTTATATGTTTATTTGATTTTATGCTGCTTTTATGTGTGAGATGCTATTGGCTCATAGGCTGTTATGGAATATACAGGTTTCACTTTCACTTTGAAAGCTGTGCAGCTTACAAGCTTGGTGCACTTTTTCTCATAGCAGGGACGGTCCTGCATTGTGCACCATGTGATTCTTTCCCTCTTTCCTGACCGGGTGTCTATCAGAGAGGAATTCTAACTCTCCGGTTATTGCACTAGTGATGGAGGATTCTGTTACTTAGAGGGCACTCCCTCTATTCCTAAACAGTAATTCCTGTTTTTTTATTGTGAGAAGGCCTTAGTACCGCCCCCTCAATTATGTTCCATATGCCTTGATAATGTGATAATATCAAACATGTTTGATTCCACTAAACCGTCCACCTCTGAGGAGTTGTTGTCCAGTGAGGTGCGTACCCTACATGCTTCTCTCTACACATACAGTTTCCCGTAGCATTGCTGATCCTCCATCTGGAGGGGGCCATTTTTTCACCAGACGTTACTGCGCAGCTTAGACGGCGGTATCTGCGGCCTTTAATGCTTTACCTTGTCCTGCTAAGCGCAAGCGAAAGGTTACATATTGCACTCCTTCACAGAGTACTTCAGATAATTTATTGGATTTAAATGATAGGGTTATCAGTGGATGAAGTTCTTTCTGAGACTTCAGAGTATGAACATTCTGGGTCGGAGTCTGCTGCCTCTAAACCTGTGGAGGAACCAGACTTTTAGTTTTAGGAATTTGCGCTTTCTTCTAAAGGAAGTTTTTTGGCGAATTAAGTGGTTCCAGAGGCCAAATTGCCCGAGGAACCTTTGATTTCTAAATTGGATAGAGTTTGAGGACAGGGTGGTTCCTTATCCTTCCCTGCTCCTGTTAGATGGCGAACATTATTAAGAATAAATGGGAATGGATCGTTCCTTTCTTCTCCCTTTAACAAATCGTTCCCGGTCCTGGACTCTCAATGGTGTTGTGAGGTTCCGTCCCTAAAAGTCATGGCACCTGTTTGAGGATAGCTCTTCATTGTAAAAGCCCATGGATGAAGGATGGAAAATCTGTTAAGAAAGTTGTTTTAAACATACGGGATATTTGTTTCAACCGGATGCAGCCGCTGCCACGGTTGCTGGAGAAACTACCTTCCGGTGTGACTCCTTATAGGATTGATCGGGGTTCAAAGGTCCGCTCAACATTACTCAGGAAAGATTTATGGCCTCGAGGGTTGCTAATTTTTTTTATCTGTGATGCTATTAGGCAGATTATTCACCTTAATGCTAAGACTTCACCTTTTTCTATTCAGGCCTCTCGGGCTCTGGCTGAAGTCATGGTCTGCGGATATGACTTCTAAGTCTAGACTTCGCACTCTTGGTATTTTTGTCCGGTTCCCTTGTCCCAAGGGATGTCCGTCTCAAGATGATCCTGGGTGATTGTGACTATGGTTGAGAGTCTGTCAGGATGGGGAGCTGTTTGGGGAACCAGGAAGGCACAAGGCCTATGGACTCAGGAGGACAAGCTCCTTCCCGATTGCATTTGGGATCTTCAGGCAATATACAATGCTCTGAAGGCTTGGCCTCTGCTTGGTTCGTCCCAGTTTATCAGATTCCAATCAGACTATATATCCTTGGTGGCTTACATCAACCATCAGGGGGGACGAGTAGCTCCCTAGCTATGAGGGAAGTATCTCGGATTCTGGAGTGGGCGGAGACCCACATTTGTTCACTGTCAGCGATCCACATTCTGGGTGTGGACAACTGGGAAGCGGATTTCCTCAGCAGACAATACTTTAATCCGGGGGATTGGTCTCTCCATCCCGAGTGTTTGCGGAAATTTGCAAGAGGAAGATCTTATGACGTCTCATTACCAAGTTACCCAGATATGGGTCGAGGTACAGGGATCCTCAGGCGGAGCTAACAGATGCATTAGCGGGGTCTTGGAGGATCAATCTAATTTATCTTTTACGGCTGTTACCACTACTTCTTAGTGTAGTGGCTCGAATCAAGCAGGCATCAGTGATACTGATTGTTCACTCTTGGCCGCGATGGATATGGTTCGCGGAACCTTGTCGCAGGGATCTGCTGACCAAGGTCTCTTTGTTCATCTATGTCTAGATCTCTGAGGCTTACTGCGTGGAGATTGAACGCTTAGGCCTAGCCAAGAGAGGGTTTTCTGAGAGTGTTATTTTTACTCTCATTTAAGCTTGTAGCTGGTTGCTCGTCGCATCTATCATAAGGTATGGAGGACCTACTTATTCTGTTCTCCAGGATGACCTGGAGAAAGGATTTCCTGCAAGTCCCCAGAGGGGACAGATTTCGGCCCTGTCTATGTCACTGCACAAGAGGTTCGCTGAGCTTCCTGATGTGCAGTCACTTGTTAAGGCTCTGCTAGGATCAGACCTGTGTTTAGATCTATTGTTCTTTAGGTTTTGCACGGGTTCTGTTGGAGCCTATGCATGAAGTAGACATTAAAGTTTTCTTTTCTACGGGCTATTGCTTCTGCGCGCAGAGTATCTGTGATTACTGCCTTGCAATGCGTCCCTCCTTATCTGACTTTCCATGCTGATAAGGCTGTTCTACGAACCAAGTTACGTTTTCTTCCTAAAGTTGTGTCAATTAGCAACATCAATCAAGAGATTGTGGTTCCTTATAATGTAATTCTGGATGTAATTTTTGTGCCATGAAGTTCTATCTTCAGGCCACGTAGGAATTCTTTCTCTGTTTGTTCTCTTTCCGGGAAGCGTGGGGGCCTCTTTGACTTCCTTATTTTTTTGGCTAAGGAGTGTCCTCCGTTTCGCCTTGAGACAGCGGGACATAAGCCTCTTCTGAGGATTACGGCTCATTTATCTAGAGCTGTGGCCTCTTCTTGGGCCTTTAAGAACGAGGCTTCTATGGAGCAGATTTGTAAGGCGGCTACTTGGTCCTCTTTACATACTTTTGCAACATTTTACAAATTTGATGTTTTTGCTTCGGCGGAAACAGCTTTTGGGAGAAGGGTTCTGCAGGCTGTGGTGCCCTCAGTGTAGGGTCCACCTCCTTTTACCCTCCCGTTTTTTTCATTCAGTGTCCTCTAGAGCTTGGGTATTTGTTCCCACAAGTAATCAATGAAGCAGTGGACTCTCCTCCCATTAAGATGGAAAACATAAATTATGCTTACCTGATAATTTAATTTCCATCTGTGGGAGGAGAGTCAACTGTTCCCGCACGTTTCTCCAGGGGGGGGGGGGGGGCGGACCTTAGTTTAATAATTTTCTTCTGGCACCATTTATACCCTGATATTCTCCTACTGTTCCTTGTTCCCTTGGCAGAATGACTGGGGGATGAGGGGAGTGGGGGAGGTATTTAAGCCTTTGGCTGGGGTCTTTTGCCTCCTCCTGGTGGCCAGGTTCTTAATTTCCACAAGTAATGAATGAAGCAGTGGACTCTCCTCCCACAGATGGAAATGAAATTATCAGGTAAGCATAATTTATGTTTCTCCAACATTGGTGTGTCTGGTCCACTGCGTCATCCTTACTTGTGGGAATATCTCTTCCCCAACAGGAAATGGCAAAGAGTCCCAGCAAAGCTGGCCATATAGTCCATCCTAGGCTCCGCCCACCCCAGTCATTCTCTTTGCCGTTGCACAGGCAACATCTCCACGGAGATGGTTAAGAGTATGTGGTGTTTAGTTGTAGTTTTTTATTCTACTATCAAGAGTTTGTTATTTTAAAATAGTGCTGGTATGTACTATTTACTCTGAAACAGAAAGAGATGAAGAATTCTGTTTGTGAGAGGAAGATGATTTTAGCAGACAGTAACTAAAATCCTTTGCTGTTTCCACATAGGACTGTTGAGATGAAGTAACTTCAGTTGGGGGAAACAGTTAGCAGACTTTTCTGCTTAAGGTATGACTAGCCATATTTCTAACAAGACTGTGTAATGCTGGAAGGCTGTCATTTCCCCTCATGGGGACCGGTAAGCCATTTTCTTAGTCTCAAGCAGAATAAAGGGCTTAATATGGGCTATAAAACTGGTAGACACTTTTATGGGCAAAATCGATTGCTTTATTTGGGCATTTTATACATGTTTATGCTGGTATTTCACACTTATAAACTTGGGGAACGTTTTTTAACGTCAGGCACTATGTTAGACACCTTTTCCAGTCAGGAAGGGCCTTCCCAGTTGTAGGCTGAGCCTCATTTTCGCGCCATTACTGCACAGTTGTTTTTGAGAGCAAGACATGCAGATGCATGTGTGAGGACCTGAAAATAGTTGGAAAAGTTCCTAGAAGGCGTCATTTGGTATCGTATTCCCCTCTGGGCTTGGTAGAGTCGCAGCAAAGGCTGTAGCTGGGACTGTAGAGGGGTTAAAACTATTTTAAGGGTTAAAGCTCTTAAAATTGGTGTGCAATACTTTTAATGCTTTAAGACACTGTGGTGAAATTTTGGTAAAATTTGAACAATTCCTTCATATTTTTTCACATATTCAGTAATAAAGTGTGCTTTATCTGTCCTACTACACAAACGACTGGCAGTTGTGCCAGATGTTCAAGCATTTGTTCAGGCTTTGTTTAGGATCAAGCCTGTTTACAGACCTTTGACTCCTCCCTGGAGTTTAAATCTAGTTCTTTCAGTTCTTCAAGGGGTTCCGTTTGAACCTTTACATTCCATAGATATTAAGTTGTTATATTGGAAAGTTTTGTTTTTGGTTGCTATTTCTTCTGCTAGAAGAGTTTCTGAGTTATCTGCTCTACAGTGTACTCCACCCTATCTGGTGTTCCATTCAGATAAGGTTGTTTCGCGTACTAAGCCTGGTTTTCTACCAAAGGTTGTTTCCAACAAAAATATTAATCAGGAGATAGTTGTACCTTCTTTGTGTCCGAATCCAGTTTCAAAGAAGGAACGTTTGCTACACAATTTAGATGTAGTCCGTGCTCTAAAGTTCTACTTAGAAGCTACAAAAGAGTTCAGACAAACTTCTTCTCTGTTTGTCGTCTATTCTGGTAAAAGGAGAGGTCAAAAAGCAACTTCTACCTCTCTTTCCTTTTGGCTTAAAAGCATCATCCGATTGGCTTATGAGACTGCCGGACGGCAGCCTCCTGACAGAATCACAGCTCACTCCACTAGGGCTGTAGCTTCCACATGGGCCTTCAAGAACGAGGCTTCTGTTGATCAGATATGTAAGGCAGCGACTTGGTCTTCACTGCACACTTTTGCCAAATTTTACAAATTTGATACTTTTGCTTCTTCGGAGGCTATTTTTGGGAGAAAGGTTTTGCAAGCCGTGGTGCCTTCCGTTTAGGTAACCTGATTTGCTCCCTCCCTTCATCCGTGTCCTAAAGCTTTTGTATTGGTTCCCACAAGAAAGGATGATGCCGTGGACCGGACACACCAATGTTGGAGAAAACAGAATTTATGCTTACCTGATAAATTACTTTCTCCAACGGTGTGTCCGGTCCACGGCCCGCCCTGGTTTTTTAATCAGGTCCGATGAATTATTTTCTCTAACTACAGTCACCACGACACCCTATGGTTTCTCCTATTTTTTCCTCCTGTCCGTCGGTCGAATGACTGGGGTGGGCGGAGCCTAGGAGGGACTATATGGCCAGCTTTGCTGGGACTCTTTGCCATTTCCTGTTGGGGAAGAGATATTCCCACAAGTAAGAATGACGCCGTGGACCGGACACACCGTTGGAGAAAGTAATTTATCAGGTAAGCATAAATTCTGTTTTTTGAATTAGATATCTCAAACAACTTTTTCTAATGTTGTTGCCAGTTTAAAAATGATCTGATCCTATTGGGAGCTCTCTAGGAAAGACTGACAAGCAGACCCTTTTTAAAATAAAGAGAATAAGTTTTAAATATCATCCTACATTCAACTTCACCAAGTGCCAAATCGTTTATAATGTCTTAAGTTTTTTAACCTTTTCACAAAAATACATTTCTGAGGTATAACTGTATCAAACTGAATCCTTTTTATTTTCCTTTAAACAGTAACAGTAGCACTTATAGGGATACTAAACCCAAATTTGTTCTTTCATGATTCAGATAGGAGCATGCAATTTTAAGCAACTTTGTAATTTACTCCTATTATCAATGTTTCTTCGTTCTCTTATCTTTATTTGAAAAGCAAAAATGTAAGCTTGGCAGCCAACCAATTTTTGGTTCAGCACCTGGGTTGCACTTGCTGATTGGTGGCTAAATGTAGCCACCAAGCAGCAAGCGCTATCCAGGGTGCTAAATAAAAAATGGGCCAGATCCTTAGATTCCTGCTTTATCAAATAAAGATAGCAAGAGAACAAAGAAAATTGATAATAGGAGTACATTAGACAGTTGCTTAAAATTGCATGCTCTATCTGAACCATGAAATAAATAAATTGGGTTTAGCATCCCTTTAATCCAGTGGTGAGTGCTACAGTCTAAAACAACATTTTTTGAATGCACTGTAGTCTCTGTGTTAATTTATGTTCTTGAATTTAGACAATTGACAAGCCAAAAAGATATTTAAAAAAACAAACAAAACTTTTTTTTGTTCTGTCATGAAAGAAGTAACAGATTATACCTGGCCAAGATTTTTTTTTTTAAGTTGATGTCCCAGAGGCAGAAGTTTTCTTCACTTTCTGCGATGAGATTTTTTTTAGTGAAAATTTTTCTGCAGGTCATTTTTAAATAAAATTCAATTTTAATTTAGGCAGTTACACTAAGGCACCAGTTAAATTGCAATGGGTTGGTTGGTTAACTGAAGAATAAAGCACTTTTTAACATTTTATAATATAGTGCAGTAGTTGAAAATTGCATTGCAAATTAGCTGCAAACAAAAAAAAGATATTGTAAAATGTCTCTTGAATACATTTGTTTCCTTTCCTCTTGGTCTAACATAGAAGTGTAGCAATAAAAAAAAAGATTCAATGCTCATACGAACATCTTACATTCAGAACAGACAGCTTTGCAGATTGGGAAAGGCTAGGAGCGGGTTTGAAAAAAATATCTGAGAGCCAGTAAACAATCAATGCGCTGCTGCTTTGCAGGGCTACTGCATATTTGACTGCTCACTTCAAACAGCACTTTGCTCTGGATGAACTGTGTTATGGAAAACTTACACAGTGCAGCCAGTGCACAGCTCTGTTTGGAGAGAACTGTCAGTGCTACAAAGTTAAAGCGCTAACAATTCCTGCATGTGTCCTGTTCTTTCTGCAGACATGCTGTATTTTCTGCGATGACATCTCAGATCACTGTATGTTCTGCCTTGGGGGTTGATGTATTTACTGGAATATTAATTTGTTATAGATTAGTCATGAAGTTTGAAAATCCCAAATATTTTTCTTTGTATGTTCTGCTGTGATATTATATTTAGAGGGAAAGTTTCATGATGTAACGAAGAACCTTAGTAGTTACATATACCATATCATAATCTCTCAAGCTAAACAAACTCTAAATATACATATTTCACTCCCAGAGCTAATAAAAAAGTGTATAGCAAATGCTCAAACATCAAATAAATTGGTTGTGGCTCACATAACTTTTATTTTAATTATTTTGGTATAAATCCATGCTTTTGTATGCTAATGTTAAATAGCATATTATCAATAAAATAACTGTGCCTCCATTGGACTAGTTGTGTTTACTTTAAGGGACACATTACTTTTATGTGTTTACTTCCTGCTAAGATAAAAATGTTTTTGTTTAGCCAATGTACCCTTAACAGGAAATATACATTAGCCAATGAGCAATATGTAAGTATGTATCAGCCAATGAAAACTAGCAGGAATTACCTATCAAAAACGAGAGAGGAAGTAAGGGCGCTAAAAAAGCTTAAAATACCCCTTAAAAGCTGACAAATAATTACATAAAGAAGACCAGGGACTTAGATAGATTATATGTATATTTAATACACCTTAAAATTAGACAAAAAACAATATAAAAAAGGGACGTCTCCCTATAAATTTCGTAAGTGCATTCGCATATAAGAACAACAATTTAAAATTTTTTTTACATAAATATATTGGATTCAAATACCAGAGTTCAATAAAGCGGTAGATACTGTATTTTGAGAGAGTTCACTCCTTAGGACATTGCCGTTTAAGGGATAAATTGTCTCTATCTAGTCTCTGGTTGGCTGGAGAGAGACGAGCCCTCGAGCCGGAAATTGTGACGTCAGACGCTGAGATCTCGAGGAACACACACACGAAGCTTACCTAACAGAGACCAGCTACCGGTAAAGTTGTTAACACAAATCTGAGATAAGGTACAGACGTTTTAAACCTGTAAAACTACCGGTAAAGTTGTTACCAAAAATCTAAGATAAAATACAGACGTTTAACCTGCAAATCTAACATAGATCAGCTATCAAGAAAACTGTATACTTAACATCTGAGACTAGATAGAGACACTTTATCCCTTAAACGGCAATGTCCTAAGGAGTGAACTCTCTCAAAATACAGTATCTACCGCTTTATTGAACTCTGGTATTTGAAACCAATATATTTATGTAAAAAAAAAATTAAATTGTTGTTCTTATATGCGAATGCACTTACGAAATTTATAGGGAGACGTCCCTTTTTTATATTGTTTTTTGTCTAATTTTAAGGTGTATTAAATATACATATAATCTATCTAAGTCCCTGGTCATCTTTATGTAATTATTTGTCAGCTTTTAAGGGGTATTTCTCCAACATAGGTGTGTCCGGTCCACGGCGTCATCCTTACTTGTGGGATATTCTCTTCCCCAACAGGAAATGGCAAAGAGCCCAGCAAAGCTGGTCACATGATCCCTCCTAGGCTCCGCCTTCCCCAGTCATTCTCTTTGCCGTTGTACAGGCAACATCTCCACGGAGATGGCTTAGAGTTTTTTGGTGTTTAACTGTAGTTTTTATTATTCAATCAAGAGTTTGTTATTTTAAAATAGTGCTGGTATGTACTATTTACTCTGAAACAGAAAAGAGATGAAGATTTCTGTTTGTAAGAGGAAAATGATTTTAGCAACCGTTACTAAAATCGATGGCTGTTTCCACACAGGACTGTTGAGAGGAATTAACTTCAGTTGGGGGAAACAGTGAGCAGACTTTTGCTGCTTGAGGTATGACACATTTCTAACAAGACGATGTAATGCTGGAAGCTGTCATTTTCCCTATGGGATCCGGTAAGCCATTTTTATTACATAAAGAAAAAAAGGGCTTCACAAGGGCTTTTAAGACTGTAGACAATTTTCTGGGCTAAAACGATTCATATATAAGCATATTTTATACCCCATAGCCTTGAGGAATTATTTTAATCTTGGGAACTATGTAAAATAACCGGCAGGCACTGTATTGGTCACCTTATTCTCTAGGGGCTTTCCCTAATCATAGGCAGAGTCTCATTTTCGCGCCTCTATTGCGCACTTGTTTTTGAGAAGCATGACATGCAGATGCATGTGTGAGGAGCTCTGATACATAGAAAAGTCTTCTGAAGGCGTCATTTGGTATCGTATTCCCCTTTGGGCTTGGTTGGGTCTCAGCAAAGCAGATACCAGGGACTGTAAAGGGGTTAATTATAAAAACGGCTCCGGTTCCGTTATTTTAAGGGTTAAAGTTTCCAAATTTGGTGTGCAATACTCTTAAGGCTTTAAGACACTGTGGTGAAATTTTGGTGAATTTTGAACAATTCCTTCATACTTTTTCACATTTGCAGTAATAAAGTGTGTTCAGTTTAAAATTTAAAGTGACAGTAACGGTTTTATTTTAAAACGTTTTTTGTACTTTGTTATCAAGTTTATGCCTGTTTAACATGTCTGAACTACCAGATAGACTGTGTTCTGTATGTGGGGAAGCCAAGGTTCCTTCTCATTTAAATAGATGTGATTTATGTGTCACAAAATTTAGAGTAAATGATGCCCAAGATGATTCCTCAAGTGAGGGGAGTAAGCATGGTACTGCATCATCCCCTCCTTCGTCTACACCAGTCTTGCCCACACAGGAGGCCCCTAGTACATCTAGTGCGCCAATACTCCTTACTATGCAACAATTAACGGCTGTAATGGATAATTCTATCAAAAACATTTTAGCCAAAATGCCCACTTATCAGCGAAAGCGCGACTGCTCTGTTTTAGAAAATACTGAAGAGCATGAGGACGCTGATGATATTGGTTCTGAAGTGCCCCTACACCAGTCTGAGGGGGCCAGGGAGGTTTTGTCTGAGGGGGAAATTTCAGATTCAGGGAAAATTTCTCAACAAGCTGAACCTGATGTGATTACATTTAAATTTAAATTGGAACATCTCCGCGCTCTGCTTAAGGAGGTGTTATCTACTCTGGATGATTGTGAGAATTTGGTCATTCCAGAGAAACTATGTAAAATGGACAAGTTCCTAGAGGTCCCGGGGCCCCCCGAAGCTTTTCCTATACCCAAGCGGGTGGCGGACATTGTAAATAAAGAATGGGAAAGGCCCGGTATACCTTTCGTCCCTCCCCCCATATTTAAAAAATTGTTTCCTATGGTCGACCCCAGAAAGGACTTATGGCAGACAGTCCCCAAGGTCGAGGGGGCGGTTTCTACTCTAAACAAACGCACCACTATACCCATAGAAGATAGTTGTGCTTTCAAAGATCCTATGGATAAAAAATTAGAAGGTTTGCTTAAAAAGATGTTTGTTCAGCAAGGTTACCTTCTACAACCAATTTCATGCATTGTTCCTGTCACTACAGCAGCGTGTTTCTGGTTCGATGAACTAGAAAAGGCACTCAATAATAATTCTTCTTCTTATGAGGAGATTATGGACAGAATTCATGCTCTCAAATTGGCTAATTCTTTCACACTAGACGCCACTTTGCAATTGGCTAGGTTAGCGGCGAAAAATTCTGGTTTTGCTATTGTGGCGCGCAGAACGCTTTGGCTAAAATCTTGGTCAGCGGATGCGTCTTCCAAGAACAAATTGCTTAACATTCCTTTCAAGGAGAAAACGCTGTTTGGCCCTGACTTGAAAGAGATTATCTCTGATATCACTGGGGGCAAGGGCCACGCCCTTCCTCAGGATAGGTCTTTCAAGGCCAAAAATAAACCTAATTTTCGCAGAAACGGACCAGCCCCAAGTGCTACGTCCTCTAAGCAAGAGGGTAATACTTCTCAAGCCAAGCCAGCCTGGAGGCCAATGCAAGGCTGGAACAAAGGAAAGCAGGCCAAGAAACCTGCCACTGCTACCAAGACAGCATGAGATGTTGGCCCCCGATCCGGGACCGGATCTGGTGGGGGGCAGACTCTCTCTCTTCGCTCAGGCTTGGGCAAAAGATGTTCTGGATCCTTGGGCACTAGAAATAGTCTCCCAAGGTTATCTTCTGGAATTCAAGGGGCTTCCCCCAAGGGGGAGGTTTCACAGGTCTCAATTGTCTTCAGACCACATAAAAAAACAGGCATTCTTACATTGTGTAGAAGACCTGTTAAAAATGGGAGTGATTCATCCTGTTCCATTAGGAGAACAAGGGATGGGGTTCTACTCCAATCTGTTCATAGTTCCCAAAAAAGAGGGAACATTCAGACCAATCTTAGATCTCAAGATCCTAAACAAGTTTCTCAAGGTTCCATCGTTCAAAATGGAAACCATTCGAACAATTCTTCCTTCCATCCAGGAAGGTCAATTCATGGCCACGGTGGATTTAAAGGATGCGTATCTACATATTCCTATCCACAAGGAACATCATCGGTTCCTAAGGTTCGCATTCCTGGACAAGCATTACCAGTTTGTGGCACTTCCGTTCGGATTAGCCACTGCTCCAAGAATTTTCACAAAGGTACTAGGGTCCCTTCTAGCGGTGCTAAGACCAAGGGGCATTGCAGTAGTACCTTACTTGGACGACATTCTGATTCAAGCGTCGTCCCTTCCACAAGCAAAGGCTCACACGGACATTGTCCTGGCCTTTCTCAGATCTCACGGGTGGAAAGTGAACGTAGAAAAAAGTTCTATCTCTGTCAACAAGGGTTCCCTTCTTGGGAACAATAATAGACTCCTTAGAAATGAGGATTTTTCTGACAGAGGCCAGAAAATCAAAACTTCTAAACTCTTGTCAAATACTTCATTCTGTTCCTCTTCCTTCCATAGCGCAGTGCATGGAAGTAATAGGTTTGATGGTAGCGGCAATGGACATAGTTCCTTTTGCGCGAATTCATCTAAGACCATTACAACTGTGCATGCTCAGTCAGTGGAATGGGGATTATACAGACTTGTCTCCGACGATACAAGTAGATCAGAGGACCAGAGATTCACTCCGTTGGTGGCTGTCCCTGGACAACCTGTCACAGGGGATGAGCTTCCGCAGACCAGAGTGGGTCATTGTCACGACCGACGCCAGTCTGGTGGGCTGGGGCGCGGTCTGGGGACCCCTGAAAGCTCAGGGTCTTTGGTTTCGGGAAGAATCTCTTCTCCCGATAAATTTTCTGGAACTGAGAGCGATATTCAATGCTCTCAAGGCTTGGCCTCAGCTAGCAAAGGCCAAGTTCATACGGTTTCAATCAGACAACATGACGACTGTTGCGTACATCAACCATCAGGGGGGAACAAGGAGTTCCCTGGCGATGGAAGAAGTGACCAAAATCATTCAATGGGCGGAGACTCACTCCTGCCACTTGTCTGCAATCCACATCCCAGGAGTGGAAAATTGGGAAGCGGATTTTCTGAGTCATCAGACATTTCATCCGGGGGAGTGGGAACTCCATCCGGAAATCTTTGCCCAAATTACTCAATTTTGGAGCATTCCAGACATGGATCTGATGGCCTCTCGTCAGAACTTCAAGGTTCCTTGCTACGGGTCCAGATCCAGGGATCCCAAGGCGACTCTAGTAGATGCACTAGTAGCACCTTGGACCTTCAAACTAGCTTATGTATTCCCGCCGTTTCCTCTCATCCCCAGGCTGGTAGCCAGGATCAATCAGGAGAGGGCATCGGTGATCTTGATAGCTCCTGCGTGGCCACGCAGGACTTGGTATGCAGACCTGGTGAATATGTCATCGGCTCCACCATGGAAGCTACCTTTGAAACGAGACCTTCTTGTTCAAGGTCCGTTCGAACATCCGAATCTGGTCTCACTCCAACTGACTGCTTGGAGATTGAACGCTTGATCTTATCAAAGCGAGGGTTCTCAGATTCTGTCATTGATACTCTTGTTCAGGCCAGAAAGCCTGTAACTAGAAAAATCTACCACAAAATATGGAAAAAATATATCTGTTGGTGTGAATCTAAAGGATTCCCTTGGGACAAGGTAAAAATTCCTAAGATTCTATCCTTTCTTCAAGAAGGTTTGGAGAAAGGATTATCTGCAAGTTCTTTGAAGGGACAGATTTCTGCCTTGTCTGTGTTACTTCACAAAAAGCTGGCAGCTGTGCCAGATGTTCAAGCCTTTGTTCAGGCTCTGGTTAGAATCAAGCCTGTTTACAAACCTTTGACTCCTCCTTGGAGTCTCAATTTAGTTCTTTCAGTTCTTCAGGGGGTTCCGTTTGAACCCTTACATTCCGTTGATATTAAGTTATTATCTTGGAAAGTTTTGTTTTTGGTTGCAATTTCTTCTGCTAGAAGAGTTTCAGAATTATCTGCTCTGCAGTGTTCTCCTCCTTATCTGGTGTTCCATGCAGATAAGGTGGTTTTACGTACTAAACCTGGTTTTCTTCCGAAAGTTGTTTCTAACAAAAACATTAACCAGGAGATAGTCGTGCCTTCTTTGTGTCCGAATCCAGTTTCAAAGAAGGAACGTTTGTTGCACAATTTGGATGTAGTTCGTGCTCTAAAATTCTATTTAGATGCTACAAAGGATTTTAGACAAACATCTTCTTTGTTTGTTGTTTATTCTGGTAAAAGGAGAGGTCAAAAAGCAACTTCTACCTCTCTCTCTTTTTGGATTAAAAGCATCATCAGATTGGCTTACGAGACTGCCGGACGGCAGCCTCCTGAAAGAAACAGCTCACTCCACTAGGGCTGTGGCTTCCACATGGGCCTTCAAGAACGAGGCTTCTGTTGACCAGATATGTAAGGCAGCGACTTGGTCTTCACTGCACACTTTTGCCAAATTTTACAAATTTGATACTTTTGCTTCTTCGGAGGCTATTTTTGGGAGAGAGGTTTTGCAAGCTGTGGTGCCTTCCGTTTAGGTGACCTGATTTGCTCCCTCCCTTCATCCGTGTCCTAAAGCTTTGGTATTGGTTCCCACAAGTAAGGATGACGCCGTGGACCGGACACACCAATGTTGGAGAAAACAGAATTTATGCTAACCTGATAAATTACTTTCTCCAACGGTGTGTCCGGTCCACGGCCCGCCCTGGTTTTTTTAATCAGGTCTGATGAATTATTTTCTCTAACTACAGTCACCACGGTATCATATGATTTCTCCTATATATATTTCCTCCTGTCCGTCGGTCGAATGACTGGGGTGGGCGGAGCCTAGGAGGGATCATGTGACCTGCTTTGCTGGGACTCTTTGCCATTTCCTGTTGGGGAAGAGAATATCCCACAAGTAAGGATGACGCCGTGGACCGGACACACCGTTGGAGAAAGTAATTTATCAGGTAAGCATAAATTCTGTTTTTTTCCTCCTGTCCGTCGGTCGAATGACTGGGGTGGGCGGAGCCTAGGAGGGACTATATGGCCAGCTTTGCTGGGACTCTTTGCCATTTCCTGTTGGGGAAGAGATATTCCCACAAGTAAGAATGACGCCGTGGACCGGACACACCGTTGGAGAAAGTAATTTATCAGGTAAGCATAAATTCTGTTTTTTGAATTAGATATCTCAAACAACTTTTTCTAATGTTGTTGCCAGTTTAAAAATGATCTGATCCTATTGGGAGCTCTCTAGGAAAGACTGACAAGCAGTCCCTTTTTAAAATAAAGAGAATAAGTTTTAAATATCATCCTACATTCAAAATGGTTTTAGGACTTAACCAAGTGCCAAATCGTTTATAATGTCTTAAGTTTTTTAACCTTTTCACAAAAATACATTTCTGAGGTATAACTGTATCAAACTGAATCCTTTTTAATTTCCTTTAAACAGTAACAGTAGCACTTATAGGGATACTAAACCCAAATTTGTTCTTTCATGATTCAGATAGGAGCATGCAATTTTAAGCAACTTTGTAATTTACTCCTATTATCAATGTTTCTTCGTTCTCTTATCTTTATTTGAAAAGCAAAAATGTAAGCTTGGCAGCCAACCAATTTTTGGTTCAGCACCTGGGTTGCACTTGCTGATTGGTGGCTAAATGTAGCCACCAAGCAGCAAGGGCTATCCAGGGTGCTAAATAAAAAATGGGCCAGATCCTTAGATTCCTGCTTTATCAAATAAAGATAGCAAGAGAACAAAGAAAATTGATAATAGGAGTACATTAGACAGTTGCTTAAAATTGCATGCTCTATCTGAACCATGAAAGAAAAAAATTGGGTTTAGCATCCCTTTAATCCAGTGGTGAGTGCTACAGTCTAAAACAACATTTTTTGAATGCACTGTAGTCTCTGTGTTAATTTATGTTCTTTAATTTAGACAATTGACAAGCCAAAAAGATATTTAAAAAAACAAACAAAACTTTTTTTTGTTCTGTCATGAAAGAAGTAACAGATTATACCTGGCCAAGATTTTTTTTTTTTAAGTTGATGTATTTACTGGAATATTAATTTGTTATAGATTAGTCATGAAGTTTGAAAATCCCAAATATTTTTCTTTGTATGTTCTGCTGTGATATTATATTTAGAGGGAAAGTTTCATGATGTAACGAAGAACCTTAGTAGTTACATATACCATATCATAATCTCTCAAGCTAAACAAACTCTAAATATACATATTTCACTCCCAGAGCTAATAAAAAAGTGTATAGCAAATGCTCAAACATCAAATAAATTGGTTGTGGCTCACATAACTTTTATTTTAATTATTTTGGTATAAATCCATGCTTTTGTATGCTAATGTTAAATAGCATATTATCAATAAAATAACTGTGCCTCCATTGGACTAGTTGTGTTTACTTTAAGGGACACATTACTTTTTTGTGTTTACTTCCTGCTAAGATAAAAATATTTTTGTTTAGCCAATGTACCCTTAACAGGAAATATACATTAGCCAATGAGCAATATGTAAGTATGTATCAGCCAATGAAAACTAGCAGGAATTACCTATCAAAAACGAGAGAGGAAAGGGCGCTAAAAAAGCTTAAAATACCCCTTAAAAGCTGACAAATAATTACATAAAGAAGACCAGGGACTTAGATAGATTATATGTATATTTAATACACCTTAAAATTAGACAAAAAACAATATAAAAAAGGGACGTCTCCCTATAAATTTCGTAAGTGCATTCGCATATAAGAACAACAATTTAAATTTTTTTTTACATAAATATATTGGATTCAAATACCAGAGTTCAATAAAGCGGTAGATACTGTATTTTGAGAGAGTTCACTCCTTAGGACATTGCCGTTTAAGGGATAAAGTGTCTCTATCTAGTCTCAGATGTTAAGTTTTCTTGATAGCTGATCTATGTTAGATTTGCAGGTTAAACGTCTGTATTTGATCTTAGATTTTTGGTAACAACTTTACCGGTAGTTTTACAGGTTTTAAACGTCTGTACCTTATCTCAGATTTGTGGTAACAACTTTACCGATAGCTGGTCTCTGTCAGGTAAGCTTTGTGTGTGTTCCTCGAGATCTCAGCGTCTGACGTCACAATTTCCGGCTCGAGGGCTCGTCTCTCTCCAGCCAAACAGAACCTCCGTGGGTTCCTGTCTGTTACTCCACTGCTGTCCGATCCGACTCTCAAAGATCAGGTTATAATTGGAGATTGCTCTTAGTGCTGTACACGCAACCTCTTTCTTACTATCCGCCAGGGGATAAAAAAAGACAAATTACAACCCGGGTTGACAATTCTTTTTTCTGTGTGGTGGTGGTTAGTTCTTAGAGTATAGTCTGTGGTACTAGTGTTTCTACGCGTTTCACTCCTTTCGGAGCTTTATCAAGAACGTTTTGTGGGCAATTACGTTTTTTGGGCAACTTTATTGAGGGTACACTTGGCTTATTTTTTGGGTCTCAGAACCCACATGGCTAGTTTAAAACCGCTGTGGTGCGGTTCTTTGAGACTGTAGAGACATTGAGTGAGATGGGCGGGGCCTATTTTCGCGCCTCAGATGCGCAGTTGTTTTCACTCAGCAAGCAGCAAGCTCCTACTCCTGAGGGCCCTTGTGAATGTTTTGGGCCAAATCGAAGCTTTAACCCCATATTTACTATCCCTGAGGGCAGGTAGGCGCCACAGCAGGGCTGTGGCAAGGTGCTGGGGGTGTTTTATTAGGCCTAATTTCAATCCGGTTTGCACATTAAAGGGTTAAATGTTAATTTTCCTTGTGGGGCAAACTTAACTACACATATTAAGTCTGCTTGCAAAATTTTGAAAAATTTGGTGCATTTTAAAGCAGTTTTGCAGAACGTGTATGCTTTTTTTCTCTTAAAGGCGCAGTACCGTCTTTTAAGATTGTTATTTTTTCACTAAAGAAAGTGTTTTCAAGCTTGTTTGTGTTCATTACTAGTCTGTACAACATGTCTGACATTGAGGAAAGCCAATGTTCAATGTGTTTAGAAGCCATTGTGGAACCCCCACTTAAAATGTGTCCCTCATGCACTGAAAGGGCAATAAATTGCAAAGAACATATTTTAGCTAATAAAAGTATGTCGCAGGATGATTCTCAGTCAGAAGGGAATCGGGTTATGCCATCTAATTCTCCCCAAGTGTCACAACCATTAACGCCCGCACAAGCGACGCCAAGTACTTCTAGTGCGTCTAATTCTTTCACCCTGCAAGATATGGCCGCAGTTATGAATACTACCCTCACAGAGTTTTTATCCAAGCTGCCTGGGTTGCAGGGGAAGTGCAGTAGGTCTGGTGTGAGAGTAAATACTGAGCCCTCTGACGCTTTATTAGCCATATCCGATGTACCCTCACAATGTTCTGAGTTGGGGTGAGGGATTTGCTGTCTGAGGGAGAGATTTCTGATTCAGGAAAGATGTTCCCTCAGACAGACTCAGATATGACGGCTTTTAAATTTAAACTAGAACACCTCCACTTATTGCTCAGGGAGGTTTTAGCGACTCTGGATGATTGTGACGCTATTGTAGTTCCAGAGAAATTGTGTAGAATGGACAGATATCTAGAGGTTCCTGCCTACACTGATGTTTTTCCTGTCCCTAAGAGGATTTCGGACATTGTTACTAAGGAATGGGATAGACCAGGTATTCGGTTCTCTCCCCCTCCTACTTTTAAGAAAATGTTTCCCATATCAGACACCATGCGGGATTCGTGGCAGACGGTCCCTAAGGTGGAGGGAGCTATTTCTACCCTGGCTAATCGTACAACTATACCTATTGAGGACAGTTGTGCTTTCAAAGATCCTATGGATAAAAAATTAGAGGGTCTTCTGAAGAAAATATTTGCTCATCAGGATTTTCTTCTGCAACCTATAGCGTGCATTGTTCCTCTAACTACTGCAGCTGCTTTTTAGTTCGAGGCTCTGGAGGAGGCTCTTCAGGTTGAGACCCCATTAGATGATATTCTGGATAGAATTAAGGCTCTCAAGCTAGCTAATTCTTTCATTACAGATGCCGCTTTTCAACTGGCTAAATTAGCGGCAAAGAATTCAGAATTTGCCATTTTAGCGCGTAGAGCGTTATGGCTTAAGTCCTGGTCTGCTGATGTGTCATCAAAATCTAAGCTTTTAGCTATCCCTTTCAAAGGTAAGACCCTATTCGGGCCTGAACTGAAAGAGATCATGTCAGACATCACTGGAGGGAAAGGCCATGCCCTTCCTCAGGATAAGACAACTAAGATGAGGACCAAACAAAATAATTTTCGTTCCTTTCAAAACTTCAAAGGTGGTCCCTCTGCCTCTTCCCCTGCTGCAAAACAAGAGGGGAATTTTACTCAATCCAAGACAGTCTGGAGACCTAACCAGACTTGGAACAAAGGTAAACAGGCCAAGAAGCCCGCTGCTGCCATCAAGACAGCATGAAGGGGTAGCCCCCGATCCGGGACCGGATCTAGTAGGGGGCTGACTTTCTCTCTTTGCTCAGGCTTGGGCAAGAGACGTTCAGGACTCCTGGGCGTTAGAAATCGTAACCCAGGGGTATCTTCTAGATTTCAAAAATTCTCCAAGGGGGAGATTCCATCTTTCTCAATTGTCTGTAAACCAGACAAAAAGAGAGGCGTTCTTATGCTGTGTAGAAGACCTATATACCATGGGAGTGATCTGCCCAGTTCCGAAAAAAGAACAGGGGCAGGGGTTTTACTCCAATCTGTTTGTAGTTCCCAAAAAAGAGGGATCCTTCAGACCAATTTTAGATCTCAAGATCCTAAACAAATTTCTCAGAGTCCCATCCTTCAAGATGGAGACCATCCGGACTATTTTACCAATGATCCAGGAGGGTCAATATATGACCACCGTGGACTTAAATGATGCGTATCTACACATCCCTATCCACAAAGATCATCACCAGTTCCTCAGGTTCGCCTTTCTGGACAAGCATTACTAGTTTGTGGCTCTTCCCTTCGGGTTGGCCACAGCTCCCAGAATTTTCACAAAGGTGCTAGGGTCCCTTCTGGCGGTTCTAAGGCCGCGGGGCATAGCAGTGGCGCCTTATCTGGACGATATCTTAATTCAGGCGTCAACTTTCCAACTAGCCAAATCTCACATGGATATCGTGTTGGCTTTTCTAAGATCTTACGGGTGGAAGATGAACGTAAAAAAGAGTTCACTTATCCCCTTCACAAGAGTTCCATTCCTGGGAACTCTGATAGATTCGGTAGACATGATAATCTTTCTGATGGAGGTCAGGAAATCAAAGATTTTAACCACCTGCAGAACTCTTCATTCCATTCCTCTGCCGGCCGTGTCTCAGTGTATGGAGGTAATCGAACTAATGGTAGCGGCAATGGACATAGTTCCGTTTGCTCGCTTGCATCTCAGACCACTGCAACTATGCATGGTCAATCAGTGGAATGGGGATTATGCAAATTTATCTCCTCAGATAAATCTGGATCAAGAGACCAGAGACTCTCTTCTTTGGTGGTTGTCACAGGATCATCTGTCCCAGAGAATGTGTTTCCGCAGGCCAGCATGGGTCATAGTGACGACGGACGCGAGCCTATTGGGCTGGGGTGCAGTCTGGAATTCCCTGAAAGCACAGGGTATGTGGACTCAGGAGGAGGCTCTCCTCCCGATAAATATTCTAGAACTGAGAGCGATATTCAATGCGCTTCAGGCGTGGCCTCATCTGGCTTTGGCCAGATTCATAAGATTCCAGTCGGACAATATCACGACTGTAGCATATATCAATCATCAGGGGGAACAAAGAGTTCGCTAGCGATGATGGAGGTTTCCAAAATAATTTGATGGGCAGAGGCTCACTATTGCCATCTATCAGCAATCTACAGGGAGTGCAGAATTATTAGGCAAGTTGTATTTTTGAGGATTAATTTTATTATTGAACAACAACCATGTTCTCAATGAACCCAAAAAACTCATTAATATCAAAGCTGAATAGTTTTGGAAGTAGTTTTTAGTTTGTTTTTAGTTATAGCTATTTTAGGGGGATATCTGTGTGTGCAGGTGACTATTACTGTGCATAATTATTAGGCAACTTAACAAAAAACAAATATATACCCATTTCAATTATTTATTTTTACCAGTGAAACCAATATAACATCTCAACATTCACAAATACACATTTCTGACATTCAAAAACAAAACAAAAACAAATCAGTGACCAATATAGCCACCTTTCTTTGCAAGGACACTCCAAAGCCTGCCATCCATGGATTCTGTCAGTGTTTTGATCTGTTCACCATCAACATTGCGTGCAGCAGCAACCACAGCCTCCCAGACACTGTTCAGAGAGGTGTACTGTTTTCCCTCCTTGTAAATCTCACATTTGATGATGGACCACAGGTTCTCAATGGGGTCCAGATCAGGTGAACAAGGAGGCCATGTCATTAGATTTTCTTCTTTTATACCCTTTCTTCCCAGCCACGCTGTGGAGTACTTGGACGCGTGTGATGGAGCATTGTCCTGCATGAAAATCATGTTTTTCTTGAAGGATGCAGACTTCTTCCTGTACCACTGCTTGAAGAAGGTGTCTTCCAGAAACTGGCAGTAGGACTGGGAGTTGAGCTTGACTCCATCCTCAACCCGAAAAGGCCCCACAAGCTCATCTTTGATGATACCAGCCCAAACCAGTACTCCACCTCCACCTTGCTGGTGTCTGAGTCGGACTGGAGCTCTCTGCCCTTTACCAATCCAGCCACGGGCCCATCCATCTGGCCCATCAAGACTCACTCTCATTTCATCAGTCCATAAAACCTTAGAAAATCAGTCTTGAGATATTTCTTGGCCCAGTCTTGACGTTTCAGCTTGTGTGTCTTGTTCAGTGGTGGTCGTCTTTCAGCCTTTCTTACCTTGGCCATGTCTCTGAGTATTGCACACCTTGTGCTTTTGGGCACTCCAGTGATGTTGCAGCTCTGAAATATGGCCAAACTGGTGGCAAGTGGCATCTTGGCAGCTGCACGCTTGACTTTTCTCAGTTCATGGGCAGTTATTTTGCGCCTTGGTTTTTCCACACGCTTCTTGCGACCCTGTTGACTATTTTGAATGAAACGCTTGATTGTTCGATGATCACGCTTCAGAAGCTTTGCAATTTTAAGAGTGCTGCATCCCTCTGCAAGATATCTCACTATTTTTAACGTTTCTGAGCCTGTCAAGTCCTTCTTTTGACCCATTTTGCCAAAGGAAAGGAAGTTGCCTAATAATTATGCACACCTGATATAGGGTGTTGATGTCATTAGACCACACCCCTTCTCATTACAGAGATGCACATCACCTAATATGCTTAATTGGTAGTAGGCTTTCGAGCCTATACAGCTTGAAGTAAGACAACATGCATAAAGAGGATGATGTGGTCAAAATACTAATTTGCCTAATAATTCTGCACTCCCTGTATATCCCAGGAGTGGAGAACTGGGAGGCGGATTTTCTGAGTCGTCAGACTTTTCATGCGGGGCACACCAGAATTGGATCTGATGGCATCTCGTCAGAATGCCAAACTTCCTTGTTAAGGGTCCAGATCGAGGGATCCTCAAGCAGTACTGATAGATGCTCTAGCAGTACCTTGGTCGTTCAACCTGGCTTATGTGTTTCCACCATTTCCTCTCCTTCCTCGTCTGATCGCCAGAATCAAACAGGAGAGAGCTTTGGTGATTTTGATAGCACCTGCGTGGCCACGTAGGACTTGGTATGCAGATCTGGTGGACATGTCATCTCTGCCACCGTGGTCTCTGCCACTGAGACAGGACCTTCTCATTCAGGGTCCGTTCCAACATCCAAATCTAGTTTCTCTGCTTCTGACTGCCTGGAGATTGAACGCTTGATTTTATCCAAGCGGGGATTCTCGGAGTCGATCATAGATACCTTGATTCAGGCTCGAAGCCTGTCACTAGGAAAATTTATCATAAGATATGGCGTAAATATCTTTATTGGTGCGAATCCAAAGGCTACTCATGGAGTAAGATAAGGATTCCTAGGATTTTGTCCTTTCTCCAAGATGGATTGGAGAAGGGGTTATCAGCTAGTTCCTTAAAGGGACAGCTATCTGCTTTGTCAATTTTACTGCACAAGCGTCTGGCAGATGTTCCAGACGTTCAGTCGTTCTGTCAGGCTTTAGTTAGAATCAAGCCTGTGTTTAAACCTGTTGCTCCTCCATGGAGTTTGAATTTAGTTCTTAAAGTTCTTCAAGGGGTTCCGTTTGAACCTATGCATTCCATAGATATTAAACTTTTATCTTGGAAAGTTCTGTTTTTAGTTGCTATCTCTTTGGCTCGAAGAGTTTCTGAGCTATCTGCATTGCAATGCGACTTGCCTTATCTGGTTTTCCATGCTGATAAGGTGGTTTTGCGTACCAAACCTGGATTCCTTCCTAAGGTTATTACCAATAAGAATATTAATCAGGAAATTGTGGTTCCTTCTCTGTGTCCTAATCCTTCCTCTAAGAAGGAGCGTCTGTTGCAGAACTTGGACGTGGTTCGTGCTTTGAAGTTTTACTTGCAAGCGACCAAAGATTTCCGTCAAACATCTTCTTTGTTGTCTATTCTGGAAAATGTAGAGGTCAAAAAGCTACGGCTACCTCTCTTTCTTTTTGGCTGAAAAGCATCATCCGTTTGGCATACGAGACTGCTGGACAGCAGCCTCCTGAAAGAATTACAGCTCGCTCTACTAGAGCGGTGGCTTCCACATGGGCTTTTAAAAATGATGCTTCTGTTGAACAGATTTGTAAGGCTGCGACTTGGTCTTCGCTTCATACCTTTTCCAAATTTTACAAATTTGATATTTTTGCTTCTTCGGAGGCTATTTTTAGGAGAAAAATTCTTCAAGCAGTGGTGCCTTCTGTTTAGCCATCTGTCTTGTCCCTCCCGTTCATCCGTGTCCTGTAGCTTTGGTATTGTATCCCACAAGTAATGGATGAATCCGTGGACTCATCGTACCTTATAGAAGAAAAGTAAATTTATGCTTACCTGATAAATTTATTTCTTCTATGGTACGACGAGTCCACGGCCCGCCCTGTCATTTTAAGACAGATGATATTTTTTGATTTTAAACTTCAGTCACCTCTGCATCTTTTAGGTTCTCCTTTTTCTTCCTGTACCTTCGGTCGAATGACTAGGGGGTGGAGCTAAGGGAGGAGCTATATAGACAGCTCTGCTGTGGTGCTCTTTGCCACTTCCTGTTAGCAGGCGATAATATCCCACAAGTAATGGATGAATCCGTGGACTCTTCGTACCATAGAAGAAATTAATTTATCAGGTAAGCATAAATTTACTTTTTTGGTTTGCCTTTCTGTTTAATAACATTATAATATAAGCCTTACTGCACCTCAGTGGTTTTAAAGATACACTTTGCCTTATAAACACAAAAAAGGTCTCTGGTTTAAATTTAACACACAAAAAAGACTAAAGAAAAAGGCAGCGTTATTTTGCAGCATCTTTTTCATTTCATACTTATTGTATACACACATACGTGCTTGTTTGTCTATATGTACTGAGAGCTAGCTGAGCACATCAATTGGCAAGGGACTTATGTGCCACCCATCACCAGCTAGCTCCCTGCAGTGCACTGTTGCTCATGAGCCTACCTAGGTATGACTTTCAAGTTAGTATAACAAGAGAACAAAACAAATTTGATAACATAAGCAAATTAAAAAGTTGTTTAAAATGTTCCATCTTGATGCACAGTTGTCCCTCCAAGTCATGAAAGATGAATTTTAACTTTACTATCCCTTTAATTTTATAGGATCTGTGATGAATTATAATTATATCAACTTTCTTTTTAAATTGTCTTTACACGTAATAGTTTTTTTAGTACTTTTATATGGCTAAACCATGCTGTTCTCATCTAGTACATGACCAGTTAATTTATATTACTTTAGTTAATAGATATACATATGTGTGTGTGTGCTTTTAACATAGAAATTATTCAGTTTCATTAATTGGTTTGTCTATTCTTTCAGGTGCAGAATATGAACAACATCATTACCTTCCCATTGGATAGCTTACTGAAGGGAGACCTTAAAGGAGTCAAAGGGGTATGTGAGTGCATTGTGTCTATCCTATATTAGCATATGTTGTAATGCTAACAAATTGCCATAATAAATAGTATTTTGTCATTTCTTCCCTTTCTAATATACAGTATATGATCAATTGGCTTTACTAGGCTGTCATCCAAGGGGTTAAAGCCCTGTAGTCATCTGTGTGACAGCATTGGTCTAATGTCAAGATAAATGGAAGCTAATATCCTCTGCTCTTGCCCTTTCAAATGTCACTACTCCCCACTTTACCAAATCTGTTAGTTTACTTTGGAGACATGAACAATTGCTATATTAAGTGTCTGGGGGTTAATAGGATGCTCTCTCTTGACCCTGAGCAGTCCTGTTACCATAGTAACCTCATACAATAGAGATTCTGATAACTTTGATTTTAAGAATTGACAGTGTTGCTTTTCTAAAGTACAGAAGAAATACTAAGGCTTTAAGGTTTACAAATGGGCAATTTCTTCAGCATGCTTTATTCTTTAAATAAAGACGAGCTGCTGGTTACAGGAGGCGATTTTGGTCTTTTTATGTTCTAAACTATCGGTGTTTGATTTTGATGGTTTTGATCTTACAAAGAAGAACATAAGAGTTAGAAAGTCCAGACCACAAACCTTTTTCTTATAATATTTTGAAAGAATAAAACTGAACAAAAGCTTTCTGCAGACCTGGAAAAAAAAAAAAAAAAAAAAAAAATATGAATCTCTGTGAAAGTAAATCTTACTAAGCTCCCTATCAAAATAGGTCATTTGTAGAGGACTGGGCCATTTCTTTCATGTAATTAGCAAGAGTCCATGAGCTAGTGACGTATGGGATATACATTCCTACCAGGAGGGGCAAAGTTTCCCAAACCTCAAAATGCCTATAAATACACCCCTCACCACACCCACAATTCAGTTTTTACAAACTTTGCCTCCGATGGAGGTGGTGAAGTAAGTTTGTGCTAGATTCTACGTTGATATGCGCTCCGCAGCAAGTTGGAGCCCGGTTTTCCTCTCAGCGTGCAGTGAATGTCAGAGGGATGTGAGGAGTATTGCCTATTTGAATGCAGTGATCTCCTTCTAAGGGGTCTATTTCATAGGTTCTCTGTTATCGGTCGTAGAGATTCATCTCTTACCTCCCTTTTCAGATCGACGATATACTCTTATATATACCATTACCTCTGCTGATTCTCGTTTCAGTACTGGTTTGGCTATCTACTATATGTAGATGAGTGTCCTGGGGTAAGTAAGTCTTATTTTCTGTGACACTCCTAGCTATGGTTGGGCACTTTGTTTATAAAGTTCTAAATATATGTATTCAAACATTTATTTGCCTTGACTCAGAATGTTCAACTTTCCTTATTTTCAGACAGTCAGTTTCATATTTGGGATAATGCATTTTAACATTTTTCTTACCTTAAAATTTGACTTTTTCCCTGTGGGCTGTTAGGCTCGCGGGGGCTGAAAATGCTTCATTTTATTGCGTCATTCTTGGCGCGGACTTTTTTGGCGCAAAAATTCTATTTCCGTTTCCGGCGTCATACGTGTCGCCGGAAGTTGCGTCATTTTTTGACGTTATTTTGCGCCAAAAATGTCGGCGTTCCGGATGTGGCGTCATTTTTGGCGCCAAAAAGCATTTAGGCGCCAAATAATGTGGGCGTCTTATTTGGCGCGAAAAAATATGGGCGTCACTTTTGTCTCCACATTATTTAAGTCTCATTTTTTATTGCTTCTGGTTGCTAGAAGCTTGTTCTTTGGCATTTTTTCCCATTCCTGAAACTGTCATTTAAGGAATTTGATCAATTTTGCTTTATATATATGTTGTTTTTTCTCTTACATATTGCAAGATGTCTCACGTTGCATCTGAGTCAGAAGATACTACAGGAAAATCGCTGTCAAGTGCTGAATCTACCAAAGCTAAGTGTATCTGCTGTAAACTTTTGGTAGCTATTTCTCCAGCTGTTGTTTGTATTGATTGTCATGACAAACTTGTTAAAGCAGATAATTTTTCCTTTAGTAAAGTACCATTGCCTGTTGCAGTTCCTTCAACATCTAAGGTGCAGAATGTTCCTGATAATATAAGAGATTTTGTTTCTGAATCCATAAAGAAGGCTATGTCTGTTATTTCTCCTTCTAGTAAACGTAAAAAATCTTTTAAAACTTCTCTCCCTACAGATGAATTTTTAACTGAACATCATCATTCTGATTCTGATGATTCCTCTGGTTCAGAGGATTCTGTCTCAGAGGTTGATGCTGATAAATCTTCATATTTATTTAAAATGGAATTTATTCGTTCTTTACTTAAAGAAGTCCTAATTGCTTTAGAAATAGAGGATTCTGGTCCTCTTGATACTAAATCTAAACGTTTAAATAAGGTTTTTAAATCTCCTGTAGTTATTCCAGAAGTTTTTCCTGTCCCTGATGCTATTTCTGCAGTAATTTCCAAAGAATGGGATAATTTGGGTAATTCATTTACTCCTTCTAAACGTTTTAAGCAATTATATCCTGTGCCGTCTGACAGACTAGAATTTTGGGACAAGATCCCTAAAGTTGATGGGGCTATTTCTACCCTTGCTAAACGTACTACTATTCCTACGTCAGATGGTACTTCGTTTAAGGATCCTCTAGATAGGAAAATTGAGTCCTTTCTAAGAAAAGCTTATCTGTGTTCAGGTAATCTTCTTAGACCTGCTATATCTTTGGCTGATGTTGCTGCAGCTTCAACTTTTTGGTTGGAAACTTTAGCGCAACAAGTAACACATCGTGATTCTCATGATATTATTATTCTTCTTCAACATGCTAATAATTTTATCTGTGATGCCATTTTTGATATTATCAGAGTTGATGTCAGGTTTATGTCTCTAGCTATTTTAGCTAGAAGAGCTTTATGGCTTAAAACTTGGAATGCTGATATGGCTTCTAAATCAACTTTAATTTCCATTTCTTTCCAGGGTAACAAATTATTTGGTTCTCAGTTGGATTCCATTATTTCAACTGTTACTGGTGGGAAAGGAACTTTTTTACCACAGGATAAAAAATCTAAAGGTAAAAACAGGGCTAATAATCGTTTTCGTTCCTTTCGTTTCAACAAAGAACAAAAGCCTGATCCTACATCCTCAGGAGCAGTTTCAGTTTGGAGACCATCTCCAGTTTGGAATAAATCCAAGCCAGCTAGAAAGGCAAAGCCTGCTTCTAAGTCCACATGAAGGTGCGGCCCTCATTCCAGCTCAGCTGGTAGGGGGCAGGTTACGTTTTTTCAAGGAAATTTGGATCAATTCTGTTCACAATCTTTGGATTCAGAGCATTGTTTCAGAAGGGTACAGAATTGGTTTCAAGTTGAGACCTCCTGCAAAGAGATTTTTTCTTTCCCGTGTCCCAGTAAATCCAGTAAAAGCTCAAGCATTTCTGAAATGTGTTTCAGATCTAGAGTTGACTGGAGTAATTATGCCAGTTCCAGTTCCGGAACAGGGGATGGGGTTTTATTCAAATCTCTTCATTGTACCAAAGAAGGAGAATTCTTTCAGACCAGTTCTGGATCTAAAAATATTGAATCGTTATGTAAGGATACCAACGTTCAAGATGGTAACTGTAAGGACTATCTTACCTTTTGTTCAGCAAGGGAATTATATGTCCACAATAGATTTACAGGATGCATATCTGCATATTCCGATTCATCCAGATCATTATCAGTTTCTGAGATTCTCGTTTCTGGACAAGCATTACCAGTTTGTGGCTCTGCCGTTTGGCCTAGCTACAGCTCCAAGAATTTTTACAAAGGTTCTCGGTGCCCTGCTGTCTGTAATCAGAGAACAGGGTATTGTGGTATTTCCTTATTTGGACGATATCTTGGTACTTGCTCAGTCTTTACATTTAGCAGAATCTCATACGAATCGACTTGTGTTGTTTCTTCAAGATCATGGTTGGAGGATCAATTTACCAAAAAGTTCTTTGATTCCTCAGACAAGGGTAACCTTTCTGGGTTTCCAGATGGATTCAGTGTCCATGACTCTGTCTTTAACAGACAAGAGACATCTAAAGTTGATTACAGCTTGTCGAAACCTTCAGTCACAATCATTCCCTTCGGTAGCCTTATGCATGGAAATTCTAGGTCTTATGACTGCTGCATCGGACGCGATCCCCTTTGCTCGTTTTCACATGCGACCTCTTCAGCTCTGTATGCTGAAGCAATGGTGCAAGGATTACACGAAGATATCTCAATTAATATCTTTAAAACCGATTGTTCGACACTCTCTAACATGGTGGACAGATCACCATCGTTTAATTCAGGGGGCTTCTTTTGTGCTTCCGACCTGGACTGTAATTTCAACAGATGCAAGTCTCACAGGTTGGGGAGCTGTGTGGGGATCTCTGACGGCACAAGGAGTTTGGGAATCTCAGGAGGTGAGATTACCGATCAATATTTTGGAACTCCGTGCAATTTTCAGAGCTCTTCAGTTTTGGCCTCTTCTGAAGAGAGAATCGTTCATTTGTTTTCAGACAGACAATGTCACAACTGTGGCATACATCAATCATCAAGGAGGGACTCACAGTCCTCTGGCTATGAAAGAAGTATCTCGAATTTTGGTTTGGGCGGAATCCAGCTCCTGTCTAATCTCTGCGGTTCATATCCCAGGTGTAGACAATTGGGAAGCGGATTATCTCAGTCGCCAAACGTTGCATCCGGGCGAATGGTCTCTTCACCCAGAGGTATTTCTTCAGATTGTTCAAATGTGGGAACTTCCAGAAATAGATCTGATGGCGTCCCATCTAAACAAGAAACTTCCCAGGTATCTGTCCAGATCCCGGGATCCTCAGGCGGAGGCAGTGGATGCATTATCACTTCCTTGGAAGTATCATCCTGCCTATATCTTTCCGCCTCTAATTCTTCTTCCAAGAGTAATCTCCAAGATTCTGAAGGAATGCTCGTTTGTTCTGCTGGTAGCTCCGGCATGGCCTCACAGGTTTTGGTATGCGGATCTTGTCCGGATGGCCTCTTGCCAACCGTGGACTCTTCCGTTAAGACCAGACCTTCTGTCACAAGGTCCTTTTTTCCATCAGGATCTGAAATCCTTAAATTTAAAGGTATGGAGATTGAACGCTTGATTATTGGTCAAAGAGGTTTCTCTGACTCTGTGATTAATACTATGTTACAGGCTCGTAAATCTGTATCTAGAGAGATATATTATAGAGTCTGGAAGACTTATATTTCTTGGTGTCTTTCTCATCATTTTTCCTGGCATTCTTTTAGAATACCGAGAATTTTACAGTTCCTTCAGGATGGTTTAGATAAAGGTTTGTCCGCAAGTTCTTTGAAAGGACAAATCTCTGCTCTTTCTGTTCTTTTTCACAGAAAGATTGCTATTCTTCCTGATATTCATTGTTTTGTACAAGCTTTGGTTCGTATAAAACCTGTCATTAAGTCAATTTCTCCTCCTTGGAGTTTGAATTTGGTTCTGGGAGCTCTTCAAGCTCCTCCGTTTGAACCTATGCATTCATTGGACATTAAATTACTTTCTTGGAAAGTTTTGTTCCTTTTGGCCATCTCTTCTGCCAGAAGAGTTTCTGAATTATCTGCTCTTTCTTGTGAGTCTCCTTTTCTGATTTTTCATCAGGATAAGGCGGTGTTGCGAACTTCTTTTGAATTTTTACCTAAAGTTGTGAATTCCAACAACATTAGTAGAGAAATTGTGGTTCCTTCATTATGTCCTAATCCTAAGAATTCTAAGGAGAAATCGTTGCATTCTTTGGATGTTGTTAGAGCTTTGAAATATTATGTTGAAGCTACGAAATCTTTTCGTAAGACTTCTAGTCTATTTGTTATCTTTTCCGGTTCTAGAAAAGGCCAGAAAGCTTCTGCCATTTCTTTGGCATCTTGGTTGAAATCTTTAATTCATCTTGCCTATGTTGAGTCGGGTAAAACTCCGCCTCAGAGAATTACAGCTCATTCTACTAGGTCAGTTTCTACTTCCTGGGCGTTTAGGAATGAAGCTTCGGTTGACCAGATCTGCAAAGCAGCGACTTGGTCCTCTTTGCATACTTTTACTAAATTCTACCATTTTGATGTATTTTCTTCTTCTGAAGCAGTTTTTGGTAGAAAAGTACTTCAGGCAGCGGTTTCAGTTTGAATCTTCTGCTTATGTTTTTCGTTAAACTTTATTTTGGGTGTGGATTATTTTCAGCAGGAATTGGCTGTCTTTATTTTATCCCTCCCTCTCTAGTGACTCTTGTGTGGAAAGATCCACTTCTTGGGTAGTCATTATCCCATACGTCACTAGCTCATGGACTCTTGCTAATTACATGAAAGAAAACATAATTTATGTAAGAACTTACCTGATAAATTCATTTCTTTCATATTAGCAAGAGTCCATGAGGCCCGCCCTTTTTTTGTGGTGGTTATGATTTTGTATAAAGCACAATTATTCCAATTCCTTATTTTATATGCTTTCGCACTTTTTTATCACCCCACTTCTTGGCTATTCGTTAAACTGAATTGTGGGTGTGGTGAGGGGTGTATTTATAGGCATTTTGAGGTTTGGGAAACTTTGCCCCTCCTGGTAGGAATGTATATCCCATACGTCACTAACTCATGGACTCTTGCTAATATGAAAGAAATGAATTTATCAGGTAAGTTCTTACATAAATTATGTTTTTCTGTGGCCTTATTTAACGTTCTCTCATTATTTCTAAATGAATGGTTCAGTTTATTATAAATGTGAGATATTGCTTAATATAATGTCATTTATTGTTCAAGCTGGTTGATGAGTTCACTTGTGTGGAAATAGCGGTCAGCATTAGTCCTAACAGGCCTAGACATTTGCTTCATATATGCATTTATTTGCCATTCTCAACTATATATATAAATATCTTTAACCCAATTCAGGAAACAACTGAATAAAGGATACACATACAGATACACTCTCTGCCCTGATCTTGAAGTGGACTTGTTGAAATAAAACATAACTGTTATTAATGAAATAAAAAAATAGAAAAAAGTAACATTTCTCCTACATTGGTGTATCCGGTCCACGGCTTCATCCTTACTTGTGGGATATTCTCATTCCCTACAGGAAGTGGCAAAGAGAACACACAGCAGAGCTGTCCATATAGCTCCCCTTAGGCTCTGCCCCCCCCAGTCATTCTCTTTGCCGCTCTAACTAGTAGCATCTCCACGGGGGTGTTAAAGAGTATGTGGTGTTAGTTGTAGTTTTTTATTTCTTCTATCAAGAGTTTTTTTATTTTAAAATAGTGCCGGCTTGTACTATTTACTCTGAAGCAGAAAGTGATGAAGATTTCTGCTGAGAGGAATATGATTTTAGCACCAATAACTAAAATCCATTTCTGTTCCAACGCAGGACTGTTGAATACCAGAGAACATCAGTTGGGGGGAACAGTTTGCAGGCTTAACTGCTTCAGGTATGATCAGTCATTTTTCTAACAAGACCATGTAATGCTAGAAGACTGTCAGAAATTCCCTCAGGGATAGGTAAGCCATTTTTCTTAGACTCTGTATAAAATGATGGCTTATATTAAGGGCTCTATGCTGGTTGACACTTGTGGGCTTAATCGATTGCTTTTTAGCATGTTCTCAGTATAAATAAGGTGTTTTTTAAGACTTTAAAACACTTTTTGGGGTTTAATCTGCGCCTGGCACTTATTTGGTCACCTAAGTTAGTCAGAAAGGCCCCTCCACTCTGGAATGAGGAGGAAGGAGGCCTCATTTTCGCGCCTCAATTGCGCAGTAGTTTTGACTAGGCAGTTCATGCAGCTTCACGTGGGGAGTCCAGAAACATCAGAAATTACTTCCGAGAGGCTTATTTCTTACTTAAATAATCCCTAAGGAAGGTAAAAGCCACAGTGGAGGCTGTGGCATTGTACTGTAGTGTTTTTTAACCGGTTAATTGCTGTTATAGCTCCGGTTTGGGCATTAAGGGGTTAATTGGTTTGAAAATTTGTGTGCAATCTTTTCAATGCATTAAGACACTGTGGTGAAAATTTCATTAAAATCGGATGTTTCCTTGATGGTTTTTTGATGTTTCAGTAATAAAGTGTGCACTTTTATTATTTAAAGACACAGTAACGTTTTTGTCAAAAATAATTTTTATTGCATTGAAGTTCAGTTTAAGTCTGTCAAACATGTCTGACCCTTCAGATAGCCTATGTTCTGTATGTGTAAAGGCCAAGGTGGTTCCCCCATTAAATTTATGTGTGAAGTGTGCCATAGCGTCCAAACAGCTTAAGGACCATACAATCACGCTTAAAAATATAGCCCAAGATGATTCTTTAGCTGAAGGTAGTGAGGATAGCCCGCTATCCCCTCCTTCTGTGTCAATACCAGCTATGCCCGCACAAGCGATGCCCAGTACATCTAGCGCACCAATTGCTATTACTATGCAACAGTTAGCAGCAGTAATGGATAATTCTCTCGCAGCATTTTTATCCAAACTGCCAGCTTTTCCAAGGAAGCGTGATTGCTCAGTTTTAAATACAGCAGATGAGCAAGCAGACGCAGAAGATAATTTATCTGTAGTGCCCTCACATCAATCTGACTTGGCGGTGAGGGAGGGCCTGTCTGAAGGAGAAATTTCTGACACAGGAAAAGTTTCTCAGCAGGCAGAGCATTTAAATTTAAGCTAGAACACCTCCGCGCCCTACTTAAGGAGGTCCTAGCTACACTTGATGATTGTGACCCTTTGGTGGTCCCTGAAAAATTGTGTAAAATGGTAAAATTCTTAGAGGTCCCAGTACACACTGATGCGTTTCCGATACCTAAGAGGGTGGCGGATATAGTGACTAGGGAGTGGGAGAGACCAGGTGTACCTTCCCCCCCCCCCCCCCACCTATATTTAAGAAAATGTTCCCCATTGTTGACCCCAGAAAGGACACGTGGCAGACGGTCCCTAAGGTAGAGGGGGCAGTTTCAACACTAGCTAAACGCATGACTATACCAATAGAAGATAGTTGCGCTTTCAAAGATCCTATGGATAAAAAATTAGAAGGTTTGCTTAAGAAAATTTTTGTCCAACAAGGTTTTCTTCTTCAACCAATTTCTTGCATTATTCCTGTAACGGCAGCGTCTTTTTGGTTTGAGGAATTAGAAAACTCGCTCCAGAAGGAGACTTCTTATGATGAAGTCATGGACAGAATTCACGCTCTGAAGTTGGCTAATGCCTTCATTACAGATGCCGCTTTTCAGTTAGCTAAGTTAGCGGCGAAAAATTCAAGTTTTGCAATCATGGCGCGCAGAGCGCTTTGGCTAAAATCTTGGTCGGCGGATGTATCGTCCAAAACAAAATTGCTTAATATTCCTTTCAAGGGTAAGACCCTATTCGGGCCAGAGTTGAAAGAAATTATTTCGGATATCACTGTAGGAAAGGGCCATGCCCTCCCACAAGATAGACCTTTCAAAGCTAAAAATAAGTCTAATTTTCGTTCCTTTCGCAACTTCAGGAACGGACCTGCTTCTACCTCTACAGCCACTAGGCAAGAGGGTAACGCATCCCAGCCCAAACCAGCATGGAAACCATTGCAAGGCTGGAACAAAGGTAAACAGGCCAAGAAGCCTGCTGCTGCTACCAAGACAGCATGAAAGGTTAGCCCCCGATCCGGGACCGGATCTAGTAGGGGGCAGACTATCTCTCTTTGCTCAGGCTTGGGCAAGAGATGTTCCGGACCCCTGGGCACTAGAAATTGTCTCTCAGGGGTATCTTCTAGAATTCAAGGACTTTCCTCCAAAGGGAAGGTACCACAAGTCTCGCTTATCTTTAGACCAGATAAAGAGACAGGCATTCTTACATTGCGTAGAAGATCTTTTAAAAATGGGAGTGATACACCCAGTTCCGACAGCAGAACAAGGACTGGGTTTTTACTCAAACCTGTTTGTAGTTCCCAAAAAGGAAGGAACTTTCAGACCAATTCTGGATTTAAAAATCCTAAACAAATTCCTCAGAGTTCCATCATTCAAAATGGAAACCATTCGGACAATTTTACCAATGAACCAGGAGGGTCAATATATGACTACCGTGGACTTAAAGGATGCGTACCTGCATATTCCTATCCACAAAGATCACCATCAGTTCCTGAGGTTCGCCTTTCTGGACAAGCATTACCAGTTCGTGGCTCTTCCTTTCGGATTGGCCACTGCTCCCAGAATTTTCACAAAGGTGCTAGGGTCCCTTATAGCGGTGCTAAGGCCAAGGGGCATTGCAGTAGCACCTTACCTAGACGACATTTTCTTTTCTTTTTTTTTTTTTTCTTTTCAAAAAATACTTTATTGAAACAAAAATGTCATACAAGGCATTAAATAGTATTTTGTAACAGTATACATTCATAACCAATTTAACACTTATATCATGAAAAAGTCTCTCAATCTTGCCGCATTGGTGACACACATTATCCAGCAAAGTGTCTGTTCCATATCTCTGACACAGTCTTTGGAGAGAGCAATTAGTTGAATGAAATTGGTCTATTAACTTGTATAAATCTCTTTCTAACAACAGGGTAGAGAAGAGGAGGTTTTGTGAGACACAGTACATACTTGTTCTAGGAACACAAAATCACTTATCTACAGGTTACCTGTTTCTCTGACACACCTACCGTACCCATTTGCCAACATCTGCCTCTGTGTCTCTATCCGCCCCGCCTGCTAAACATTTGTGTGAGCCATGTGAAAGGTACCTGAGTCTCTTTTTGTGTTGTGATATCCTATTTTAGTCTACTGAGAAGTGTTGCTTCCATAAGAGTGACATTAGCTTGTGTGTTTCTATGGTGCCTGATTGTAGGTGATGGTATCTTTCCAAATGGAGCAGGTTTTCCACCTGTCCTTTCCATTCCTCTACTGTAGGTGGGGTGTCTGATTTCCAATGTTTTGGTATAATTGATTTAGCGCTATTTATCATTAATATTAGCAGAAGCTTGGCTATTTTGTTAGTGAGCTTGGGGAGAGACATATATAAGAGTATTAAAGGATCATTAGGTATTCGTTCTCCTACCAAATCTGACATATGTTTTAGAATCTCCAACCAGAAAGTGTCCAGTCTATCACAACTCCACCAAATGTGAGTCATGTTGCCCTCCCCCCCACAGCCCCTCCAACATTTATTGCTGGCTGTCTTATATATTTTGCATAGCCTACTCGGGGTGAGATACCAGCGTGTAAGGAATTTGTAATTGGTTTCCAATATCCTGACTGAGATAGAGGATTTTTGGTTTCGAGGAAAGCACTTTGCCAATCTTTATTTGGGATTTCTAGCCCCAACTCCTTTTCCCATGCTTTAGTGTAACCGGGTAATGCCTGCGAATTTCCTATCAATAGCTGTTTGTATAGTATTGAAATTAGATGCTTTGGTGTATCATTAGATAAGCAGAGGGTTTCAAATGGTGTCAACTTTCTGGTCAGGTGCTGTCTCTTGGGGTGTGTTAAGATAAAGTGGCAGGTTTGTCTGTATGAGTACCAGTTCAGTTTAATGTCCGGGTGTGATTCCGTTATCGTGTCTAGTGTCTTGATCTCTCCATCGTCATGTTGGAACATGGAGATAATTCTATTCTTAATGTGGGTGCCCCTGATTTTTTGTTCGTCTTTGTGTATCCAGTGTAAGGCAGAGCTATGGCTAATGGGCATCATGGGTGAAGTGGCACCTGATATGTGTGTTGTGGTATTTATTAGTCTATCCCATGTTTGAAAGAACTCCTCCAAAACCTGGTAATGCTGGATATGTGGCGGCCTGTCCTTGGTTGGGAGCCATGCTGCTATGCCAGCATTGCATATTCCTAATATATTATTATTATTATTATCGGTTATTTGTAGAGCGCCAACAGATTCCGCTAATATATGTCTGTCTATTTGTACCCACTGTTTGTGGGTGCTGTTAGTGCACCACTCTACCAGATTTTGTAGAGCTATTGCTATTTTATACATAATGATATGTGGGACTCCCAATCCCCCGTTTTCTTTGGGTATATACATGGTTTGCCTAGCGATTCGGGGTCTAATATCTTGCCAAATAAATTGTTCTATCATAGATTGGAGTTTGGAAATGTATTGCTGTGGGAGGTGTATTGGGACAGTTTGTAGTAGATATAGAAGTCTGGGGAGAACATTCATTTTTATGACATTAATTCTACCCAGCCACGATATGGATTTGCTCCTCCAACTGGATAGATCTGCTATTAGTGTGTTTTCTAATTTTTTGTAATTAGATTGGAATATCACGTTGGGGTCGGGTGATATGTATATTCCCAGGTATTTTAGTTTCGTTTTTTGAATTTTAAGTGGGCAATTTTGTGTTAAGCGTTGAAACTCTGTCTCTTCATATGTTAAGTTTAACAATTCGGACTTATTTGTATTTATTAGGAAGTGGGATACTTTTCCATAGCTCTGAAATACTTTTAGCGTTTCTGGTAAAGATGTCTCGATATCCGTAAGCGTGAGCAAGACATCGTCCGCATATAGAGCCAGTTTATGTTCAGTGCCTCCTATCTGGATGCCTTTAATTAGTGGGTTATTCCTGATTTTCTGGGCCAGTGCCTCTATAGAGATAGCGAATAGTACCGGGGAGAGAGGGCACCCCTGTCTGGTGCCGTTCTGTATGTGTAATTTATCTGATAGAGTGCCATTTACCTTGATTCTTGCCCATGGGCATGTATAAAGGGAGAAAACATAGTGTATAAATTTATCGCCGAATTTCATTTTGTGCAGAACTGCTTTTAAAAATTGCCAATTTATCCTATCAAAAGCTTTCTCTGCGTCCGTGGATATCAGGACCGCCGGGACTTTATTATGTTTAACATATGATGTTAACTGTATGGCCTTTATGGTGTTATCTTTCGTTTCCCTTCCTGGAATAAAGCCTGTTTGATCTGTGTTCACAAGTTGGGGTAGGAATCTATTTATTCTGTGAGCTAAAATTTTGGCGAAAATCTTAACATCAGAGTTTAAAAGGGATATAGGTCGGAAATTCTCTGGTCTATCTGGTTCCCGACCTGGTTTTGGTAATACAGTTATGTGGGCTTCTAGCATGCTCTCTGTGAATCCATTAGAATTTAAAAGGGAGTTAAACATTCTGGCTAATGGGGTTAGTAAATGGTGAGGAAATATTTTGTAGTATTTCATACTGAGCCCATCCGGGCCCGGGCTCTTGCCACTTGGCATATCTTTTATGGCTTTTTTGATTTCTTCTACTGTTATAGGAAGTTCTAAGCCCTTAGCCTCATCTACATCTAATGTAGGGAGATCAATGTCTGAAATGAAATCTGCTATATTATGCGGTGTAATCTCTTCTGTGAGGTTATATAGAGACGCGTAATATTGCCTAAACATCTCTGCTATACTTTTGCTGTCCTTATGTACTGACCCTTGTTTGTTTTTGATATAATGTATGTGTGTGTTCAATTGTCTTCTTTTCAAGGCTTTTGCCAGTGAAGTACCTGGCTTGTCTCTTATATCAAAATATTTTTGTTTTAGGTAGGATGCTTTCCTTTGATATTCCTTAGTGAGAAAAATTTTCAATGATTGCCTAGCCTTTTGTAGTGAGGTTAGTGTGTCTTTAGATTGTGGGTTCAGTTTGTGCATTTTCTCCCAGTGCCCTATCTGTGCTAATGTGGAGTTTAGGAATTGTCTGTTTTCCTTTTTTTCTTTAGCCTTTTTTGCTATTAGTTCCCCTCTTACTACACACTTATGTGCCTCCCATACAATTCTGTCCGATGTGTCTGCAGCCACATTTTCTTTGAAGTAATCTGTCAGTGTCTTGTCTATTGCTTGTCTGTGTAGAGGGTCTCCCAACATGTGCTCATCTAGCCTCCAGATGTATGTTCTCGGTGGGATATCTGGCCAGTCTATTGAACATTGCACCGGGGCATGATCTGCCCAGGTAGTAGGTAGTATCTTAGAGTCCGTAATCATGGATAGTCCTGTCTGGTCTGAGAATATATAGTCTATCCTGGTAAATGTGTTATGTGGGTTTGAGTAAAATGTATAATCTCTGGTGTTTGTGTTCATTTCTCTCCAAACATCGTGTATTTTGAGTTGGTGCATGTGGCTCTTGATGGTTTTAATTACCCGTTTGGATGTGCTAGTGGAGCCTGTAGACGTGTCTACCAGCGGATCCATCGGAAAGTTAAGGTCCCCCCCTAAAAATAGTACTCCCTTGCTATGTACTAGCAGCGAATGAAACACTGTTTTAAATGTGTGGTGTTGGTCTTTGTTCGGTAGATAGACATTTGCTATAGTGATTGGTCTGTTATATAGAAGTCCCACCAAAATGATGTATCTGCCGTTTTTATCTTTATATATGTGGGTTGGAACTGAATTGTATTTTTGAACAAAATGCCCACCACCCCCCCTTTCTTTGTCACACCTGAGGCCAGATATGTGTTTCTGTACTTATGAGACAGCATTTTTGGTTCCTTACCTCTCTTAAAGTGTGTTTCTTGTACCAACAGTATATCTCCTGTATTCTTATACAAATCTCTAAACACCATAGATCTCTTTTCGGGGCTGTTCAAGCCGTTTACATTTATCGAAGTGAGTGTGATAGTATGCATATTTGATGCCCTCGCTGCCTTTAGAGTGATCAGATATGCCTGTGTTATATATGGGGCGTGATTTCTTTTAATATGTGATGTTCTGGATGCGCCCAGATGGTCTAGAAACTTGTCTGTTCCTAAATCCCGATATTAGCTATGTGTGCGGTACTGTGTCTCTTGTTTCTATATGTCTGGAGATCTATTCCGCCAAACACCACAACTTGTACAAAAGATAAACAATGGTAAATATCACTATTGCTATATTTAACTAATCAACAGTGTGTAAAACAAATATTAACAAAGCAAATGTAATACTAAGGGTAGTATCCCCACCCCCAAGCAATTAACTAAACATTTTTAGAATAATATTAAACATACGACCTTAAGCTACCATGGCTGCTCCAAATAGAAAGTCCTATATCAGTTAATTCAGTGTCCTGGTACCACTGTATTAGTGGATTGTGTCTCTCCAGAGGGATATTGTGATGATCTCATCTTCAGTGACATAGAAGTAGTGGGTCTGTCCATATGTATCTCATCACCTATACAATGATCCTCTTCCTCCGGATGTTTGATATTTAGTTGTAATGTTTTATTGAAGCGTGGTAGATCTTCTTGGGATTTGTAGATGGCTGTGTTATTGTCCTTTGTAGCAATAATACATACTGGGAACCCCCAACGCTAAGGAATTTTCTGATCTCTTAGGACAGATGTGATAAAGTGTAGTTCCCTTCTTTTTTGTAAGGTTGCTGGACATAAATCTGCAAAGATTTGTATGTGGTTCCCTGCATGGGTAAATTTTTGCTTCTGTCTGGCATGTCGCAGAATCTCTTCTCTGTCTTTATGGTTAAGTAATTTTAAGATTATATCCCTCGGCGGGGCTTTAAGGGGTGGTTTTGCACGCAAAGCTCTGTGTGCTCTTTCTATGCAGATATCCGGGGAGTCATTCATGCCTTTAAGAGTTCTAAACATATCTTGCAAACAACCCTCTATTGCATTCTGTTGTATTGTTTCTGGGACACCTCGTATACGAAGGTTGTTGCGCCTTCCCCTATTATCGAGATCTTCAACTCTTTCCAACAAATGATGGATAGTGTCCTCTTGTTCATAGGCTAATTTTGAGATATGCTGAATGTCCCTTTCAGTAGTGTTATGTTTTCTTCCAGCATGGAGACTCTGTTAGTTACCTTAGATAAGTCTTTTTTAAGTTCGCCATACCATCCTTTAACTTCACCCAGGATATCTTTTATGTCATCCTTTGTACATAAGGTTTTAATATCTTCCTTGGTTAGTGGGGATAAATTCATACAAAGGGGATACCCTGTGAAATTGATTGAAAGTGAGATTAAAAGGGTTCAGGAGCCGGAGGAGAAAGGAATTAGTGTTTCTAAGAAAGAGAATGAAGAGAGGGTAGTGTGTGTAACACAGTTTAACCCCATTAATAGAGAAATTAGAAACATTATATCCAGACACTGGCACATTTTGAAAAATTGCAATATGGATGTTGTATCCTTTAAAAACCCACCAATGATGGCACACCGCAGGGTTCAAAACCTGGGGGACATTCTAGTTAGAAATGATTTAGGATCTAGGAAGAAACAGAAATACATAACTAAAAAGAGTTATGGAACCTTTCCATGTTTGGGCTGTGCAAGCTGTAGTGCAGTTATTAAAGGGACAGAATTTCAACATCCCCAAACGGGAATTTTTTTTTAGCATTAACAATTTCTATACGTGTGACTCATCCTATGTCGTATACCTCATTAAATGCCCGTGTTCCAAAATCTATATCGGTGAGACCACCAGAAGGGTACGAGATAGGATGAGTCAACACAGATCCAATATCAGATGTGGGGACCAAGAAGCCCCTGTATCATGTCACTTCTTGAGTGCAGGCCACAATATAAGTCAGTTAAGGTGGCAAATAATTGATGGAGTGGAAAATTTAAGAAGAGGGGGCAATAGGGAAACCATATTAAAACAAAAGGAGTCATACTGGATATATAAATTGGATGCTCTAATTCCTAAAGGCATTAATAGAGAACTGGACCTTAAAGTATTTCTGTAATATATACTTATGTAGTATAAAAAATTGCAATAGTCCTTAGATAATGAATTACTTTGTAAAAATCAAGTATTGGTAAGAAATTATATGTATTTTAACAACATATGAATAGGTAAATTGTATATTGTTTTTAACTTTACTTATGTGTTTAACACTGTAATAATTTTTGTAACCACTAGGTGGTAGTGTTAGGTGATAGAAATCACTTTGTAACATTATACATGGGGTTAATATGTAGGACTATAAATGTACCTCAACAGATGAGGCTCATTAGCATGATTAAGGGATAACATCCCGAAACGTTGCTGCCTATCTACTTTGTACCTGCATGGGATAAAGATGTCTCAATAAAGCATTGAAAACTTACAGTGGTGTATCGAGGTTGACAGTCCCTCTCACCACCTGCACCTGTGATACTGTGGAGCTGTACACTGTTCATGTGTATTCCTTGGTTAGTGGGTTATTGTTTTCTGATTCTGGTGTCAGCTTTAGCGAGAGTTCTGATTCTTGTGTTGATGGCGCCTCCATTTCTGCGTTTGAGATTACTGCTTCTTGGGCTTTTAGATACTGGTGAATTGGTTTAGATCTGTTATTTTTATCTGGTTTGTTCAGCTTGCGTCCGGGCATGACCACTGATTATATGACATATAGAGGTGGCAGCCGGCAGCAGGCAAGCCACAGTCAAAAACACCCAAGTAAAGTAATGGTTGAGGTCCCACGTGTTAAGTGTCTGCAGCTGAATAAGCAGGATGTACTGTTGTATATCTTTATGGAATTATTACTGTTGAATTCCCCTATGATTAGTGTGGAGTAGCTGCAAGTGTAGGTACAGTCCTGAGCTGTTCTTGTGAGGCCTCTAGCGACAGTCACAACCAAAGTGCTTATCTGATATTCACAGTTCATATATTTAATTATCATATTTTATCACTGTATTCTGATGCCTTTATTTGATGGTGCGCTTCCCCTGTGAATTCGTCGTGCTATTGGGCCCGTTATCTATGCCTGCGTATTATGTCAGGTATGGAGGGTGATATTCACTGCCCGGGCTTCTCCCCCTCTCTTCCACCTCCCGGTATAGACTTATGAGGACACCTCTTACCGCTTGTTGTGCTTCTAGCTACCGAGCCTCCACCTATACCTTTACTGTAATGAGTATGGCGAGGCGCCACGTGGGTCTTGCGGTCCGTGTCTGTTGATGTGCGCGCTGTGATCCGGTTGCCACAAACTCCTGCCACTGCACTCCGTATGTTCCGGAGTATGTTAGTTGCCCCCAGGTCTCACTTTATATGTGCCAGGTAGCCTTTTTATCTATTGCTTGGGTAGTGGGGCCTAGGAGCTAGTGTGTTAAGCGGCAAGCTCCGCCCCCCACCTAGACGACATTTTAATACAAGCGTCGTCCTTTCTCAAAGCAAAGGCTCATACGGACATTGTTCTAGCCTTTCTAAGGTCTCACGGGTGGAAGGTGAACATAGAAAAGAGTTCTCTGTCCCCGTTCACAAGGGTTCCCTTCCTGGGAACAATAATAGACTCGGTAGAAATGAAGATCTTTCTGACAGAGGTCAGGAAACTAAAACTTTTGAACACTTGTCGAGTTCTTCAATCCATTCCTCAACCCTCCATAGCTCAGTGCATGGAGGCAATAGGACTAATGGTTGCGGCAATGGACGTGGTCCCCTTTGCTCGAATTCATTTACAACCATTGCAACTGTGCATGCTCAAACAGTGGAATGGGGACTATGCAGATTTGTCTCCCCAGATACAAATGGACCAGAGACTCACTCCTCTGGTGGTTGTCTCAGGATCACCTGTCTCAGGGAATGAGTTTCCGCAGACCGGAGTGGATCATTGTCACGACCGACGCCAGCCTCTTAGGCTGGGGTGCGGTCTGGGAGTCCCTGAAAGCTCAGGGTCTATGGTCTCGGGAAGAATCTCTTCTCCCGATAAACATTTTGGAATTGAGAGCGATATTCAATGCGCTCCAGGCATGGCCTCAACTAGCGGAGGCCAAATTCATCAGATTTCAGTCGGACAACATGACGACTGTAGCGTACATCAATCATCAGGGGGGAACGAAGAGTTCCCTGGCAATGAGGGAGGTATCCAAGATCATCAAATGGGCAGAGAATCACTCCTGCCATCTATCAGCAATTCACATCCCAGGAGTGGACAACTGGGAAGCGGATTATCTGAGTCGTCAGACTTTCCATCCGGGGGAGTGGGAACTTTACCCGGAGGTTTTTGCCCAGTTAACTCAACTATGGGGCATTCCAGATCTGGATCTGATGGCGTCACGTCAGAACTCCAAAGTTCCACGTTACGGGTCCAGGTCCAGGGATCCCAAGGCGACATTGGTAGATGCCTTAGTGGCACCTTGGTCGTTCAATCTAGCTTATGTCTTTCAAAGGATACTATCTTTTCTCCAAGAAGGATTGGAGAAAGGTCTATCAGCTAGTTCTTTAAAAGGACAGATATCTGCTCTGTCTGTTTTGTTACACAAGCGTCTGGCAGCCGTGCCAGATGTTCAGGCGTTTGTACAGGCTTTAGTCAGAATCAAGCCTGTCTACAGACCTGTGGCTCCTCCATGGAGTCTAAATTTAGTTCTTTCAGTTCTTCAAGGGGTTCCGTTTGAACCTCTACATTCCATAGATATTAAGTTACTATCTTGGAAAGTTTTGTTTTTGGTAGCTATTTCTTCTGCTAGAAGAGTTTCTGAATTGTCTGCTTTGCAGTGTAATTCACCTTATCTGGTGTTCCATGCAGATAAGGTTGTTTTGCTTACCAAACCTGGTTTTCTTCCAAAAGTGGTTTCTAATAAGAATATTAACCAGGAAATCATTGTTCCTTCTCTGTGCCCTAATCCAGCTTCTAAGAAGGAACGACTGTTACACAATCTTGATGTGGTTCGTGCTTTAAAATTCTATTTACAAGCAACTAAAGATTTCAGACAAACCTCATCCTTGTTTGTTGTCTATTCTGGTAAGAGGAGAGGTCAGAAAGCGACTGCTGCCTCTTTCCTTCTGGCTGAAAAGCATCATCAGATTGGCTTATGAGACTGCTGGACAGCAGCCTCCTGAACGAATTACAGCTCACTCTACTAGAGCTGTGGCTTCCACATGGGCTTTCAAGAATGAGGCTTCTGTTGAACAGATTTGTAAGGCAGCGACTTGGTCTTCACTGCATACATTCAACAAATTTTACAAATTCGATACTTTTGCTTCTTCGGAGGCTATTTTTGGGAGAAAGGTTTTACAAGCAGTGATGCCTTCCGTTTAGGTTACCTGACTTGTTCCCTCCCTTCATCCGTGTCCTAAAGCTTTGGTATTGGTTCCCACAAGTAAGGATGAAGCCGTGGACCGGATACACCAATGTAGGAGAAAACAGAATTTATGTTTACCTGATAAATTCCTTTCTCCTACGGTTGTATCCGGTCCACGGCCCACCCTGGCATTTGGTCAAGTTTAAATTTATTTTTCCAAACTACAGTCACCACTGCACCCTATGGTTCTCCTTTTTCTCCTAACCGTCGGTCGAATGACTTGGGGGGCGGAGCCTAAGGGGAGCTATATGGACAGCTCTGCTGTGTGTTCTCTTTGCCACTTCCTGTAGCGAATGAGAATATCCCACAAGTAAGGATGAAGCCGTGGACCGGATACACCGTAGGAGAAAGGAATTTATCAGATAAACATAAATTCTGTTTTTTAAAACAGCAGTAATTGATGAACCTCTTAGTGTTGATTACAAAATTCTACTCATATCTCAAAATAATTGTGACTGCCATGTATAAACTCTGATTATACTAGTTATCAATATCAATGGAAGCTGGGTTCAATTCAATATGAGCAAGTTGCTATGTCTTGAATCTGAGGCTGTATAATACTCTAATAGTTAAAAATTATAAGTATAAATAACTGTAGAATAAAGAATACTAAAGATGAGAAGTGTTCTGCTATTACTCTGGGAACGAGAAATTAGCTAACATTTCTCATTGTTTGAGAGAGAACATAAAGTATAGCTCAGAAGTTTTTCTTTTTTCTTTAAAATAAATCATTGGTTATACATTTTTCCTACACAAAGTTACAATAGACAGACATGAACAGCAATAAGGAAACTTCTTTGACACATCATATGCTTAGCATAATCAATTTTGCATGCACACATCAGCTGATAATTGCATTTTCTAGAAAGGTTTACTCCAAAGAATGTTGACGACGAGCTAAATACACTTTTTTTTTTTTTTTTTTACATGTATTGTGTTTGTAATTATTTTACAATAACTATGCTTACTAGTGTAGGGTGCATATTTTATGGTGTTTGAGGTAAAAAAAAGAATCACATGAGATAAGTCTTTTAAATAGAGTATCCCATTTTATGTATTTTAAATTTCTCTCACACTCTTGTGGTGTCCTGCCGAGTACTGTGGATGTGTGGCTTGTTGGAGTACGTTTCCAAGAAATCTTTCTTCCTAGTATGTATACCTAACCATTCATACTGGCATTTGTTTTCTGATATCAGATTTTATGTAGCATGGATTCTAGTATTTTCTAGCCTGAAAAATAGAATTTTAGTATAGATGAAAAAAGATCATTTATGGCCCCACCTTGTAAACATGTTGGTTACTACAAGTGTCTTGCCAACTACTGACTTATGGTGTCAGGACTACCTGAAGCTTGTTTTTGCAGGTTCCTGAAAACATAAGAATATCACTTGGGTTTTCCCCAGAGGTCTATGGACTGTGGCTTTCCCTTCTAAGTGAAACCTTTTGGATGGTTACCCCATTGTGACCGATTGTACTTTTTGGATTATGCAGGGTGTGTGCCTAATTTATTTTACTGCTGAATCTGTTTGAGCCCTGTTTCACACCCTGCACACCTTCCTTGCTCTAGATACGACTATGTACAGTATGTCTTATGGTCTGTGTTTCAGTATTCCGCACCATTACCCAGTTTTAGTACAAATATGGCTATTTCTGTTCCACTAGGTTTTTTGTTATAGCTGCAATGCTTGTTACAACACTTTCTAAACATTGTATTGTGTACCTGGGTTTCCTTTGCACCATTTGCAAAGTAGGTTCAGAATATTATTCTTAAATGGATTGCATAAAACTGCTAAAGGGCATATTGTAAACATTACAACTGGTAGTAAAATCTAAAACGTTCTTTACTGGAGATATTTTGTTGTTACTATACGTTGTATACACAATAATTAGAGTGTGTTCTATCCCTAAGTAAGAAACTGTGTAAGGTTATACGAAAGCTGTACTTGCAACATAATTCAACTGTATAGCCTAATAGAGAGAGAAAGAACTTATGCACAAAGCTACAGACTAATGGAAACTACAACTGCCATTTCTATTGATAAGTCCTAATTGTAACAAACAGTCTATAGTGGCCTATGATTTGCCTCTTAGTTAGTTTTCAAGTGTACCAGCCTTCCACTGCACACTGGTTGAAAATCTGTGCTATAGTATAGGACTGTATATAAATATTTGCATGCTCCCATATTTTTAATAATTATTTTCATGCTTTTTCCCCCCCAGGATTTGAAAAAACCATTTGATAAAGCGTGGAAAGATTATGAAACAAAAGTGTAAGTGATGCATTGTCTTTTAGAAATGTATAAATTAATGTTGATTAGATATATTAGTGTTTCCCAAACAATGAATCAGTGGAACCCTCTTTTGGCTGTAAATATATTGATGAACCTCTATTTGTCTCCTATGAAACATATACTTTCCAAGTCCCTATAATTATATTGGCTGCTGACTGTACTTAATTTTTTATAGTGCGAGACTTCTTGAAGCAGTTTTATTTTGGAACAGTATGGTTTTTACACATTGCAGTTTGGGAATCGCACTATTTAACCTTTAATAAGTGCAGGAACTGAAGTATAACTGTTTACACAGCACTTACTCTGGTGAGCTGAGGAAATTGTGAGGTAAAATATCTTCCTCTTTTACGCAGAGATGTTCAGGTGATACTTATCAGTGGTGCAGAGGTTTCCTAACTTTGTTTGTGCTTATTCAATGAGACCAGTATAGTGAGTTGAATAGATTTTTTTACTCCTAAATTCATTAAATCATCTATTAACATTTTGTTTTAGGAGTGAATTCAATTTGTTATAATTAATTGAGATAAAACAATTTTAGGACAGCATTTTTTATGTAATGATTTTGGAATTTTGTGATCAGAAATTAGATAATTGATTTGAAACTCAACTTGAACTTACTTCATAGGAACTTTGAAAAATTCCCCTGCTCACCCAGCCAAATTAGAAGCTGGCCTCATGATATTAGCAAATCAGATTGTTTTATTTGCTTCCACAAGGTTTAAATTCCACTATTAACCCCTAAACTGTATTATTATTAGTTGGTGTAATATATACACTAGCAAAAACCTGTTTAATATGAAACTTTAAACGTTATTGGATTTAAACTGAACCTTTAAAAAAATAATTGACACTGGCATAGATCACCATTTTCTGTAAGCAAATGTTGAGTTTAATACACATGATCACCATAACTCGGATGTAGAAATAGACAAATAGTTATCATGTAAGCTACTCCAGCAGGTTCTGAAATAATTTGTGAAAATCACTTTTTAGAAAAGGTAGCTTTTCCAGTAAATATTCCTTGGTAAGAAGTGACACAGACCAGAAAATATATTTAGACAATGGAATATTGACTAGAGTTAGCAGGGTTATGAGTTTTTGTATCATTGAATTAATTTATTTGATGCTTATTTATTTTCATACAGATGGAAATAGTAGTGAAATCGCTGTCTGTGAGTGACAATACTCAGACATTCTTGTACAAGGCTCATGCTAATTCATATGATCTTGGAATATCCTTGGTAAACATGTTTGTTAAGCCAATGGTTTACATCTTTTGCAAAAAATCCAATAAATTTAAAGCTTACACTTTGACTCCTCCTCCTGGCTGCTCTGAGCAGTTGAGAAAGTGGGAACTAATTACTATAGAATGTGCATTCAATAAAGATAGATTGAATCAAGAGTTTCCAAAGTTTCTGGTAACCAACTGGCTGTATATATTTCACATGGGCACAAAAGCCCCTAAATTATCATTTAAGTGTTAAATACATGAGCCATTTAAGTTAAATGTGCATGCTTATCTGGAAAAAATTCCAGTGTTCCTCTTCTGAGAAAACACCAAAGGTACCACTGTTCTCAAGTCCATGTGAAAAGCGCTGCTACAATCTGTCAAACTTGAAGGACTGTGTTGATGTTCCACGGCATAGATTCCAGTAAGTTTGTTTCAATTTTTACTTGCATGTTAACGTAAAATAAGAAGTCAGGGTCTCAGTGGGACTCCTTTATCCTTATGGAATCGAGGGTTAATATCTCCTGAGGGGGATTATTGAACAGTGGGGACTTTATTCATGTTTGTTATGTGATTCTGACTGTTTAGGTGTAAGAGACGTTTGTAAGTTTTTGGGGCTCATAGGCTATTGCAGAACGTACAGGTTAATTTTCCTGCTGCGGAGTTTTATTACACTGGCACGGTTTTCCTTAGCAGGAGTGATCTTGCACGTTGCACCACGCTCGTGATTGTTACTTCTGGGTTTTCTGGTACTAGCGATCTTCATGGTTTGCGATTGATGTCTCTTCCGGGGGAAGTAAAGGAAAAAACAAAAAAACAACAGAACAAAGTAAAAAAAAGATGCTGCTTCTGGTCGGGGTGATGTTCCCCCGATATGTCTGAGACTATGTTTAAGCGTTGGAGCTCATATGTTTTTCTATTTGTTTTTCTCCCTTTTCTGGTCCTACCAGAACTTTAGAATTTTAGACCCTTTGAGCAGATATGTTGTATCCTACATATCGGGTTGGTCCTGGTTGGGTATTAGTTATCTCTGTTCTTTTTGAGGTCTATATCAGGATATGTTGTATCCTATATAACAGGCTGGACCTGTTTGGGTACAAACTTTCTCTGTGAATGAAATCACAAAACAAAGGCGCCTCCTAGTGTGATACAGTTGGTACAGAATGGATAATTTAGATGCCAAATGAATACTCACAAATGGAGCAGCACCCAATTGTGCCAAGTCAGGCAGACTGGGAACTTGCAGTGTCCCAGCTCACTGTCACAGTGTTAGTGCCGGTCTGTCCAATGTCCTCAGTGGATAGCATAAGCTCAGACTCTCAAATATAGTTAAAAAATTCCACAATAATATACATAAAAAACAGAAGTCAACCAAATGACTATTTATGATTTATGATATTTAGAATCACAGAATGCTACGCGTTTCTCAGACCTCTGTCTGTTTCATTATAATTATATATAACATTGGTATACCACATTATTTGTCTTACAGCTATTGGTTGTATGCATACATATATTTATCACTATACTTATAGTTAGTGGGTTATATATAGGATAACCACATCCCCCTTATTCACATTTGTGCCCCTAGAGTTGACAGTGTGTAAAACAGGATATTAATGGGCCTGTTTGGGTACTAGTTACCTGTCTTCTTTCTTCTTTTTTCTTTTCAAGAGGTTGTTTCCTTGTTCCTTTGGTCCAGAGGAAGCCCTTCTATCCTAGATGTTAGGCTGGTGCTAGTTTGAATCATCTTGGTTGGGCGTCCGATGTTGGAGAAGGGCCTATGAGTTAATACCCTGCTTAGCAAAACTGTGTTTTGGAATTTAATTTCTGCTGTGACAGTTTTCTTCAGGAGCTAAGTTTTTTTCCTTTTCTGACCATGGGGTTTCTCTCGTTCCTTTTTATACTCTCTATGTAGAGTTTATTTCTTCTCCCTCTTGAGGGTTGCTATAAGGTCTCTCTTCCTTTATCAGGGAGATGGATATTCTCTGTCATCATGTGAAGATATCCGGATCTTCAGGGACGTATCGTTTCTGTAACCCCGTTCTGATCCTAGTTTCTTGGGATCCGGGGCTCTTTATACAGTTCCTATTTCCTGGGTTCTGGTTGCTCCTACTTTTTGGCGGTTCTGGTTATCTCCATCGCCACCTAGGAGTTTTAAGGAATCTCTATTGTCCCTTCCTTCCTTGGCGTTGGATTTGGATTGGAGTTCCTGGGTAGACCCCAGGGTGGTTGGATGCGGTTTGATCCTTCAAACAGGAAGTCGTTTAGGCCTTTTTGAGTTTCAGTACTCAATAGGCTTGCCCTGCAGTTTTCCTTCAGACGTTTGTTGGTACTGTGAGGGCGTGATGTTTAGCCCAGTTCCGATTCTTTGGTTTGTGGTATTGCTTATCTATCTTCCAGATATCATAGTGTTTCTGGATCGTCCGCTCCGGTCTCCAGTATGCGGTAGATCGTTCCCTGTTCTGGGATAATTACTTTGATCTACCGGGCATTTTTTTATTTATCTCTACCATGGAGGGGGAGAGTGTATATTTGGGATTCCTTCTATTTTTCTCAAGGGAATCTTCGGTTTGTGGGTTTGAACCCAGGCAAAAGCTCCTGCTTTCTGATCTGGTGTGGCCTTCTGGTGTCAGCTAGCCTTCCAATGCAGAAGTTAATACTCTGGGGACTTGGGTTCTGTTGTTATCCAGTTGGGTTCTTTCTGAAACAGATCATTTTTCTGACTCTGAGAGTTTGGCAGGAGGTCGAGGGTCTCTCTTTCTGTGTGTACTTTTGTTCTGGATTCCAGAAGAGGTTTTTCTGAGCTGTACCTTTGGGGAATCCGGTCTAGGCTTTTTGGGTGTCCTTGTCTGCCCTAGTCTTTTTTTCCTTAGGGGATTCTTAGGTTGATCTCTGTATCTTTTAGAGCTTGGTAGGTTTATCTTCCTTGCCCTCTGTGACTATGTCACTCCTTCTGGGTTAACTCAGTCTGTCAAGAGCAGGCGTCAGGGTATCCGATTTGCTCCTTTTGTGCTGCAACTTAATTTCATAGTTTGGTCTTCTTCATTATGGGTGCTCCCTTTATGGAGTTTGACTGGATCTTCACCTTTCGATCTGTGAGACGGATATTTCTGACGGTGTCAGTCTTTTCCTCAGCTTGTAGCTGTTCCCTCGATATATTTTGGGTTGGCGATCTTCCTCCCCCCCCAGTTTCTTGGTGGGGTGGTGTTAATTTCCCCTGTTTTTATATTTTTTTCTTGAGGTGTTCCTTTGTCCCTTTTCAAGGTGTCCCGAAGAAAGTGTTTGCTAGCCGGTTCTGTATGGCACAGCTAGTTCTTATAGCCTGGGGGTTAGCCTGGCCCTAACAGTTGGGGTTACGGGTTGTGTCAGCCGTCACCTTCTGCCCTGGTTTGTGGGCTCCTAAACAGATTCTAGATATCGTTTTCTAGTCTGTTCCCGGGGTTAATGAACTCTTGCTGTTCATTTCTTTTTGCTAGGACACGGGCTGCGGGCTGGCAGTTCCGTTCTTGTCTTTTTGCCTTTTCAGTACCTTGGACTTTCCTGTTAGTTTTTTTGTTTGCATCGGTTCTTGTTATCGATGCAGGGGATGGTCCTGAATTTTTTATTCTTTGACCTGTTCTGATGGGGAGTATTTTTTTTACATGTCCTAGTCTCTCTTGCTGTCTGGTACTTCGCTCTCCTTGGGGTTTTTCGCTCTAAAGAAACTTTTCATTCGGGTTCTGCAAGGAGCTTCTCCCTCTGTTGTTCCTTTTTTTTTTCTGGGATTGTGTCTCAAGGTCCTTTCTGACTTTCTGAGCGTACTCCGCTTTCTTCTATGTATCTTCCTATTCGGAGGTGTAGGTGTTGGGAGTCTTGGTGGTCTCGTAAACAGCGGGTCTCTAGTCTCCTCAGAGCTTTTCTTTTTTGACCTCCTTTTGGGACCAGTGGTTTTCTGTGGTTTCTGGCCTGGGCTCTTATGGTCCTAATTTTTGGACAGTTACTTGGTCCTCCTAACATTTTTTCTCCAACATAGGTGTGTCCGGTCCACGGCGTCATCCTTACTTGTGGGATATTCTCTTCCCCAACAGGAAATGGCAAAGAGCCCAGCAAAGCTGGTCACATGATCCCTCCTAGGCTCCGCCTACCCCAGTCATTCTCTTTGCCGTTGTACAGGCAACATCTCCACGGAGATGGCTTAGAGTTTTTTAGTGTTTAACTGTAGTTTTTATTATTCAATCAAGAGTTTGTTATTTTAAAATAGTGCTGGTATGTACTATTTACTCAGAAACAGAAAAGAGATGAAGATTTCTGTTTGTATGAGGAAAATGATTTTAGCACCGTAACTAAAATCCATGGCTGTTCCACACAGGACTGTTGAGAGCAATTAACTTCAGTTGGGGGAACAGTGTGCAGTCTCTTACTGCTTGAGGTATGACACATTCTAACAAGACGATGTAATGCTGGAAGCTGTCATTTTCCCTATGGGATCCGGTAAGCCATGTTTATTAAGATAGTAAATAAGGGCTTCACAAGGGCTTATTAAGACTGTAGACTTTTTCTGGGCTAAATCGATTCAGCGCCGGTATGGCGCACTTGTTTTTGAGGACAGCATGGCATGCAGCTGCATGTGTGTGGAGCTCTGATACATAGAAAAGTCTTTCTGAAGGCATCATTTGGTATCGTATTCCCCTTTGGGCTTGGTTGGGTCTCAGCAAAGCAGATTCCAGGGACTGTAAAGGGGTTAAATATAAAAACGGCTCCGGTTCCGTTATTTTAAGGGTTAAAGCTTCCAAATTTGGTGTGCAATACTTTTAAGGCTTTAAGACACTGTGGTGAAATTTTGGTGAATTTTGAACAATTCCTTCATACTTTTTCGCAATTGCAGTAATAAAGTGTGTTTAGTTTAAAATTTAAAGTGACAGTAACGGTTTTATTTTAAAACGTTTTTTGTGCTTTGTTATCAAGTTTATGCCTGTTTAACATGTCTGAACTACCAGATAGATTGTGTTCTGACTGTGGGGAAACCAAGGTTCCTTCTCATTTAACTATATGTATTTTATGTCATAAAAAAATTTAGTAAAAATGATGCCCAAGATGATTCCTCAAGTGAGGGGAGTAAGCATGGTACTGCATCATCCCCTCCTTCGTCTACACCAGTCTTGCCCATACAGGAGGCCCCTAGTACATCTAGTGCGCCAATACTCCTTACTATGCAACATTTAACGGCTGTAATGGATAATTCTATCAAAAACATTTTAGCCAATATGCCCACTTATCAGCGAAAGCGCGACTGCTCTGTTTTAGAAAATTCTGTAGAGCATGAGAACGCTGATGATATGGTTTCTGAAGGGCCCCTACACCAGTCTGAGGGGGCCAGGGAGGTTTTGTCTGAGGGAGAAATTTCAGATTCAGGAAACATTTCTCAACAAGCTGAACCTGATGTGATTACTTTTAAATTTAAGTTGGAACATCTCCGCGCTCTGCTTAAGGAGGTGTTATCCAATTTGGATGATTGTGATTATCTGGTCATTCCAGAACCACTATGTAAAATGGAAAAGTTCTTAGAGGCCCCGGGGCCCCCCGAAGCTTTTCCTATATCCAAGCGGGTGGCGTACATTGTTAGTAAAGAATGGGACAGGCCCGGTATACCTTTAGTACCTCCCCCCATATTTATAAAATTGTTTTCCTATAGTCGACCCCAGAAAGGACTGATGGCAGACAGTCCCCAAGGTCGAGGGGGCGGTTTCTACTCTACACAAGCGCGCCACTATACCCATAGAAGATAGTTGTGCTTTCCAAGATCCTATGGATAAAAAATTAGAAGGTCTGCTAAAGATGTTTGTTCAGCAAGGTTCCCTTCTACAACCAATTGCATGCATTGTCCCTGTCACTGCAGCCGCGTGTTTCTAGTTTGATGAGCTAGGAAAGGCGATTATTAGTAATTCTTCTTCTTATGAGGAGATTATGGACAGAATTCGTGCTCTTAAATTGGCTAATTCTTTCACCCTAGACGCCACCTTGCAATTGGCTAGGTTAGCGGCGAAAAAATTCTGGGTTTGCTATTGTGGCGCAGAGCGCTTTGGTTAAAATCTTGGGCAGCGGATGCGTCTTCCAAGAACAAATTGCTTGACATTCCTTTCAAGGGGAAAACACTCTTTGGCCCTGACTTGAAAGAGATTATCTCTGATATCACTGGGGGCAAGGGCCACGCCCTTCCTCAGGATAGGTCTTTTCAAGACCAAAAATAAACCTAAGTTTCGTCCCTTTCGCAGAAACGGATCAGCCCCAAGGGCTACGTCCTCTAAGCAGGAAGGTAATACTTCTCAAGCCAATCCAGCCTGGAGACCTATGCAAGGCTGGAACAAAGGAAAGCAGGCCAGGAAACCTGCCACTGCTACCAAGACAGCATGAAATGCGGGCCCCCGATCCGGGACCGGATCTGGTGGGGGGCAGACTCTCTCTCTTCGCTCAGGCTTGGGCAAGAGATGTTCTGGATCCTTGGGCGCTAGAAATAGTCTCCCAAGGTTATTCTCTGGAGTTCAAGGGGCTTCCTCCAAGGGGGAGGTTCCACAGGTCTCAGTAGTCGTCAGACATTGCATCCGGGGGAGTGGGAACTCCATCCGGAAATCTTTGCCCAAGTCACTCAACCGTGGGGCATTCCAGACATGGATCTGATGGCCTCTCGTCAGAACTTCAGAGTTCCTTACTACGGGTACAGATCCAGGGATCCCAAGGCGGCTCTAGTGGATGCACTAGTAGCACCTTGGACCTTCAAACTAGCTTATGTGTTCCCGCCGTTTCCTCTCATCCCCAGGCTGGTAGCCAGGATCAATCAGGAGAGGGCGTCGGTGATTTTGATAGCTCCTGCGTGGCCACGCAGGACTTGGTATGCAGATCTGGTGAATATGTCATCGGCTCCACCATGGAAGCTACCTTTGAGAGACCTTCTTGTTCTAGGTCCGTTCGACCCACTCCAGCTGACTGCTTGGAGATTGAACGCTTGATCTTATCAAAGCGAGGGTTCTCAGATTCTGTTATTAATACTCTTGTTCAGGCCTGAAAGCCTGTAACCAGAAAAAATTACCACATAATTTGGTATATCTGTTGGTGTGAATCTGCAGGATTCCCTTGGGACAAGGTTAAGATTCCTAAGAGTCTATCCTTCCTTCGAGAAGGATTGGAAAGAGGATTATCTGCAAGTTCCTTGATGGGACAGATTTCTGCCTTGTCTGTGTTACTTCACAAAAAGCTGGCAGCTGTGCCAGATGTTCTAGCCTTTGTTCAGGCTCTGGTTAGAATCAAGCCTGTTTACAAAATTTTGACTCCTCCTTGGAGTCTCAACCTAGTTCTTTCAGTTCTTCAGGGGGTTCCGTTTGAACCCTTACATTCCGTTGATATTAAGTTATTATCTTGGAAAGTTTTGTTTTTGGTTGTAATTTCTTCTGCTAGAAGAGTTTCAGAATTATCTGCTCTGCAGTGTTCTTCTCCTTATCTGGTGTTCCATGCAGATAAGGTGGTTTTGCGTACTAAACCTGGTTTTCTTCCAAAAGTTGTTTCTAACAAAAACATTAACCAGGAGATAGTTGTGCCTTCTTTGTGTCCTAATCCAGTTTCAAAGAAGGAACGTTTGTTGCACAACTTGGATGTAGTTCGTGCTCTCAAATTTTACTTAGCAGCTACTAAGGATTTCAGACAAACTTTGTCTTTGTTTGTTGTTTATTCTGGTAAACGGAGAGGTCAAAAAGCAACTTCTACCTCTCTCTCCTTCTGGATTAAAAGCATTATCCGATTGGCTTATGAGACTGCCGGACGGCAGCCTCCTGAAAGAATCACAGCTCACTCCACTAGGGCTGTGGCTTCCACATGGGCCTTCAAGAACGAAGCTTCTGTTGATCAGATATGTAAGGCAGCGACTTGGTCTTCACTGCACACTTTTTCTAAATTTTACAAATTTGATACTTTTGCTTCTTCTGAGGCTATTTTTGGGAGAAAGGTTTTGCAAGCCGTGGTGCCTTCCATTTAGGTGACCTGATTTGCTCCCTCCCTTCATCCGTGTCCTAAAGCTTTGGTATTGGTTCCCACAAGTAAGGATGACGCCGTGGACCGGACACACCTATGTTGGAGAAAACAGAATTTATGTTTACCTGATAAATTACTTTCTCCAACGGTGTGTCCGGTCCACGGCCCGCCCTGGTTTTTTTAATCAGGTCTGATAATTTATTTTCTTTAACTACAGTCACCACGGTAACATATGGTTTCTCCTATGCAAATATTCCTCCTTAACGTCGGTCGAATGACTGGGGTAGGCGGAGCCTAGGAGGGATCATGTGACCAGCTTTGCTGGGCTCTTTGCCATTTCCTGTTGGGGAAGAGAATATCCCACAAGTAAGGATGACGCCGTGGACCGGACACACCGTTGGAGAAAGTAATTTATCAGGTAAACATAAATTCTGTTTTTCATTCTTTTGCTTCTGTTGAAGCAGTTTTCGGGAGTTTTTTTTTTCCCAGGCTGTGGTGCTCAGTAATTGGGTCCGCCTCTCTTGTTACTCCCCCGTTGGCATTCAGTGTCCTATAGCTTGGGTATTGTTTTCCCAAAAGTAATGAATGCAGCTGTGGACTCCCCCTGTACTTCGATACAGGGAGAGTCCACAGCTCCCGCCCGTGCTCTATGGTGGGCAGCCTATATTTAAGTTATTTTCTTCTGGCACCTTTTTCACCCTGATATTTCTCCTACTGTTCCTTGTTCCCTCGGCAGAATGACTGGGGGATGAGGGAAGTGGTGGAGGTATTTAAGCCTTTGGCTGGGGTGTTTTTGCCTCCTCCTGGTGGCCAGGTTCTGTATTCCCAAAAGTAATGAATGCAGCTGTGGACTCTCCCTGTATTGAAGGAAAGGAAATTATCTGGTAAGTCATAATTTATGTTTTTTAAATAAAAATATTTAATTTATGGAATTTGTTAGAGCACGTCATTTTTTGCAACCCTAAATAACTTACACCTGTAAAGGGGTTAAACAAAAGGTAAATTCCCACTCTGACATTGCAAGTCTTTCAGTTTCAGCTTCTGAGCAGGACATTGCTGTTTAGCCAATCAACAGCAGCAGTTGTACAACCCTGACCAGATGTGTCCTGCGTGAGAGCTGCAGGCCAAGAAGCCCCAGAGAGTGGGGCTTTACCTACTGTATATGTTGTGACATTTTGTCACTTGAAAATTGTTATTTTTTAAAAAGATAGATAATTGGTTTATTACCCATTCCCCAGTTTTGCATAGCCAACACTGTTACATTAATATACTTTCTTCTGTTATGTGTGATCAGTCCACGGGTCATCATTACTTCTGGGATATAACTCCTCCCCAACAGGAAATGCAAGAGGATTCACCCAGCAGAGCTGTATATAGCTCCTCCCCTCTACGTCAGTCCCAGTCATTCTCTTGCACCCAACGACTAGATAGGATGTGTGAGAGGACTATGGTGATTATACTTAGTTTTTATGACTTCAATCAAAAGTTTGTTATTTTACAATAGCACCGGAGCGTGTTATTACTTCTCTGGCAGAGTTTGAGGAAGAATCTGCCAGAGTTTTTTACTATGATTTTATCCGGAGTTGTTAAGATCATATTGCTGTTCTCGGCCATCTGAGGGAGGTAAAGGCTTCAGATCAGGGGACAGCGGGCAGATGAATCTGCATTGAGGTATGTAGCAGTTTTTATTTTCTGAATGGAATTGATGAGAAAATCCTGCCATACCGTTAAAATGACATGTATGTATACACTTCAGTATTCTGGGGATGGTATTTCACCGGAACTACTCTGTTAAAGGTCACTAATCCTTTTAATAACTATTTATCATGTTAAACGTTTTTGCTGGAATGTAGAATCGTTTACATTGCTGAGGTACTGTGTGAATAAATATTTGGGCATTATTTTCCACTTGGCAGCCTTTTTTACTTTTATTTGTGACAGTTTCGTTTCTCTTCACTGCTGTGTGGGAGAGGGAGGGGCCGTTTTTGGCGCTCTTTGCTACGCATCAAAAAATTCCAGTCAGTTACTTTTATATTTCCTGCATGATCCGGTTCATCTCTGACAGATCTCAGGGGTCTTCAAACTTCTTTGAAGGGAGGTAAATTCTCTCAGCAGAGCTGTGAGAATTCTTATAGTGACTGTGAATAAAAACGTTGCTTTGCATTTTTTATGTCAAATTTAATTAGTGTTATTTTACTAATGGGAACAAGCCTTTGCTAAAAGTTGTGTTGTTTTAAAGTTTGATGCTATAACTGTTTTTCAGTTCATTATTTCAACTGTCATTTAATCGTTTAGTACCTCTTTGAGGCACAGTACGTTTTTGCTAAAAAAGATTATAACCAAGTTGTAAGTTTTTTTGCTAGTGTGTTAAACATGTCTGACTCAGAGGAAGATATCTGTGTCATTTGTTCCAATGCCAAGGTGGAGCCCAATAGAAACTTATGTACTAACTGTATTGATGCTACTTTAAATAAAAGTCAATGTGTACAATGTGAACAAATTTCACCAAACAGCGAGGGGAGAGTTATGCCGACTAACTCGCCTCACGCGGCAGTACCTGCATCTCCCGCCCGGGAGGTGCGTGATATTATGGCGCCTAGTACATCTGGGCGGCCATTACAGATAACATTACAAGATATGGCTACTGTTATGACTGAAGTTTTGTCTAAATTACCAGAACTAAGAGGCAAGCGTGATCACTCTGGGGTGAGAACAGAGTGCGCTGACAATACTAGGGCCATGTCTGATACTGCGTCACAGCTCGCAGAGCATGAGGACGGAGAGCTTCATTCTGTGGGTGACGGTTCTGATCCAAACAGATTGGATTCAGATATTTCAAATTTTAAATTTAAATTGGAAAACCTCCGTGTATTACTAGGGGAGGTCTTAGCAGCTCTTAATGATTGTAACACCGTTGCAATACCAGAGAAACTGTGTAGGTTGGATAAATACTTTGCGGTACCGGCGAGTACTGACGTTTTTCCTATACCTAAGAGACTAACTGAAATTGTTACTAAGGAGTGGGATAGACCCGGTGTGCCGTTCTCACCCCCTCCAATATTTAGAAAGATGTTTCCAATAGACGCCACCACTCGGGACTTATGGCAAACGGTCCCTAAGGTGGAGGGAGCAGTTTCTACTTTAGCTAAGCGTACCACTATCCCGGTGGAGGATAGCTGTGCTTTTTCAGATCCAATGGATAAAAAATTAGAGGGTTACCTTAAGAAAATGTTTGTTCAACAAGGTTTTATATTGCAACCCCTTGCATGTATCGCGCCGATTACGGCTGCGGCAGCATTTTGGATTGAGTCTCTGGAAGAGAACCTTAGTTCATCTACGCTAGACGACATTACGGACAGGCTTAGAGTCCTTAAACTAGCTAATTCTTTCATTTCGGAGGCCGTAGTACATTTAATCAAACTTACGGCTAAGAACTCAGGATTCGCCATACAGGCACGTAGGGCGCTGTGGCTAATCCTGGTCAGCCGATGTTACTTCTAAGTCCAAATTACTTAATATACCTTTCAAGGGGCAGTCTTTATTTGGGCCCGGTTTGAAAGAAATTATCGCTGACATTACAGGGGGTAAGGGCCACGCCCTACCTCAAGACAAAGCCAAAGCTAAGGCTAGACAGTCTAATTTTCGTCCCTTTCGGAATTTCAAAACAGGAGCAGCATCAACCTCCACTGCACCAAAACAGGAGGGAGCTGTTGCTCGTTACAGGCAAGGCTGGAAGCCCAACCAGTCCTGGAACAAGAGCAAGCAGGCCAGGAAACCTGCTGCTGCCCCAAAGACAGCATGAATCGAGAGCCCCCGATCCGGGACCGGATCTAGTGGGGGGCAGACTTTCTCTCTTCGCCCAGGCCTGGGCAAGAGATGTTCAGGATCCCTGGGCACTAGAGATCATATCTCAGGGATACCTTCTAGACTTCAAATTATCTCCCCCAAGAGGGAGATTTCATCTGTCAAGGTTGTCAACAAACCAGATAAAGAAAGAGGCGTTTCTACGCTGTGTACAAGATCTGTTATTAATGGGAGTGATCCATCCGGTTCCGCGGTCGGAACAAGGACAAGGGTTCTACTCAAACCTGTTTGTGGTTCCCAAAAAAGAGGGAACTTTCAGGCCAATCTTAGATTTAAAGATTCTAAACAAATTCCTAAGAGTTCCATCCTTCAAAATGGAAACTATTCGGACAATCTTACCCATGATCCAAAAGGGTCAGTACATGACCACAGTGGATTTAAAAGATGCTTACCTTCACATACCGATCCACAAAGATCATCACCGGTATCTAAGGTTTGCCTTCTTAGACAGGCACTACCAGTTTGTAGCTCTTCCATTCGGATTGGCTACGGCTCCAAGAATCTTCACAAAGGTTCTGGGTGCCCTTCTGGCGGTACTAAGACCGCGAGGGATTTCGGTAGCTCCGTACCTAGACGACATTCTAATACAAGCTTCAAGCTTTCAGACTGCCAAGTCTCATACAGAGTTAGTTCTGGCATTTCTAAGGTCGCATGGATGGAAAGTGAACGAAAAGAAGAGTTCTCTTTTTCCTCTTACAAGAGTTCCATTCTTGGGGACTCTTATAGATTCTGTAGAAATGAAGATTTACCTGACAGAAGACAGGTTAACAAAGCTTCAAAATGCATGCCGTGTCCTTCATTCCATTCAACACCCGTCAGTAGCTCAATGCATGGAGGTGATCGGCTTAATGGTAGCGGCAATGGACATAGTACCTTTTGCACGCCTACACCTCAGACCGCTGCAATTGTGCATGCTAAGTCAGTGGAATGGGGATTACTCAGATTTGTCCCCTACTCTGAATCTGAATCAAGAGACCAGAAATTCTCTTCTATGGTGGCTTTATCGGCCACACCTGTCCAGGGGGATGCCATTCAGCAGGCCAGACTGGACAATTGTAACAACAGACGCCAGCCTACTAGGTTGGGGCGCTGTCTGGAATTCTCTGAAGGCTCAGGGACTATGGAATCAGGAGGAGAGTCTCCTTCCAATAAACATTCTGGAATTGAGAGCAGTTCTCAATGCCCTTCTGGCTTGGCCCCAATTAACAACTCGGGGGTTCATCAGGTTTCAGTCGGACAACATCACGACTGTAGCTTACATCAACCATCAGGGAGGGACAAGAAGCTCCCTAGCAATGATGGAAGTATCAAAGATAATTCGCTGGGCAGAGTCTCACTCTTGCCACTTGTCAGCAATCCACATCCCGGGAGTGGAGAACTGGGAGGCGGATTTCTTGAGTCGACAGACTTTTCATCCGGGGGAGTGGGAACTTCATCCGGAGGTCTTTGCCCAAATACTTCGACGTTGGGGCAAACCAGAGATAGATCTCATGGCGTCTCGCCAGAACGCCAAACTTCCTCACTACGGGTCCAGATCCAGGGATCCGGGAGCGGTTCTGATAGATGCTTTGACAGCACCTTGGAACTTCGGGATGGCTTATGTGTTTCCACCCCTCCCGCTGCTTCCTCGATTGATTGCCAAAATCAAACAGGAGAGAGCATCAGTGATTCTAATAGCGCCTGCATGGCCACGCAGGACTTGGTATGCAGATCTAGTGGACATGTCATCCTGTCCGCCTTGGTCTCTACCTCTAAGACAGGACCTTCTGATACAGGGTCCATTCAGACATCAAAATCTAAATTCTCTGAAGCTGACTGCTTGGAAATTGAACGCTTGATTTTATCAAAACGTGGTTTTTCTGAGTCGGTTATTGATACCCTGATACAGGCTAGGAAGCCTGTTACTGGTGCGAATCCAAAGGTTACTCCTGGAGTAAGGTTAGGATCGCTAGGATATTGTCTTTTCTTCAAGAAGGTTTAGAAAAGGGTTTATCAGCTAGTTCATTAAAGGGACAGATTTCAGCTCTGTCCATCTTGTTACACAGGCGTCTGTCAGAAAATCCAGACGTCCAGGCTTTTTGTCAGGCTTTAGCTAGGATCAAGCCTGTGTTTAAAGCTGTTGCTCCGCCATGGAGTTTAAACTTAGTTCTTAACGTTTTACAAGGTGTTCCGTTTGAACCCCTTCATTCCATTGATATAAAATTGTTATCTTGGAAAGTTCTGTTTTTAATGGCTATTTCCTCGGCTCGAAGAGTCTCTGAGTTATCAGCCTTACATTGTGATTCTCCTTATCTGATTTTTCACTCAGACAAGGTAGTTCTGCGTACTAAACCTGGGTTCTTACCTAAGGTAGTCACTAACAGGAATATCAATCAAGAGATTGTTGTTCCATCCTTGTGTCCAGATCCTTCTTCAAAGAAGGAACGTCTTCTACACAATCTGGATGTAGTTCGTGCCCTCAAGTTCTACTTGCAGGCAACTAAAGATTTTCGCCAAACTTCTTCCCTGTTTGTCGTTTATTCTGGACAGAGGAGAGGTCAAAAAGCTTCTGCTACCTCTCTCTCTTTTTGGCTTCGTAGCATAATACGTTTAGCCTATGAGACTGCTGGACAGCAGCCTCCTGAAAGAATTACAGCCCACTCCACTAGAGCTGTGGCTTCCACTTGGGCCTTTAAGAATGAGGCCTCTGTTGAACAGATTTGCAAGGCTGCAACTTGGTCTTCGCTTCATACTTTTTCCAAATTTTACAAATTTGACACTTTTGCTTCTTCGGAGGCTATTTTTGGGAGAAAGGTTCTTCAGGCAGTGGTTCCTTCTGTATAATGAGCCTGCCTATCCCTCCCGTCATCCGTGTACTTTTGCTTTGGTATTGGTATCCCAGAAGTAATGATGACCCGTGGACTGATCACACATAACAGAAGAAAACATAATTTATGCTTACCTGATAAATTCCTTTCTTCTGTTGTGTGATCAGTCCACGGCCCGCCCTGTTTTAAGGCAGGTAAATATTTTTTAAATTATACTCCAGTCACCACTTCACCCTGGGTTACTCCTTTCTCGTTGATTCTTGGTCGAATGACTGGGACTGACGTAGAGGGGAGGAGCTATATACAGCTCTGCTGGGTGAATCCTCTTGCATTTCCTGTTGGGGAGGAGTTATATCCCAGAAGTAATGATGACCCGTGGACTGATCACACAACAGAAGAAAGGAATTTATCAGGTAAGCATAAATTATGTTTTTTACCTCTGATTACCAGTATCTAAGCCTCTGCCGACTGCCCCTTATCTCTGTGCTTTTTACAATCTTGCATTTTAGCCAATTAGTGCTGGTTCTTGTATAGCCATTATCATTCTCTATGGGAGTGAGCACAATGTTATCTATATGACACACATGAACTAGCACTTTCTGCAATATTTAAAAAGCAGTGAGATAATAGGCAGCCAGCAGGGGCTTAGAATAAGGCAAACTTAGAGGTTATAAAGTATATTAATATAACAATGTTGGTTATGCAAAGCAGGGGAAATGGTAGTTAAGGTGTTATTAATATTTGTTTAAACAATAAAAAAATAAAGCAGACTGAACCTTTTAAGGCACAATTACAAGTGCAAGTGGTATGGAGAGCTAAAACTGCTCACGCACAATCTGTATTGCTTCCATGCATGTGCTCAAATTGGTTCATTTTTTTGAGCGTAATGATAATTTTGTGAGAGATATTCATTGCGCTAGCAACTCATTTGCACTAGCCCAAAGTCTAACAAAGCACAAAAACAATCCAAAAAATAAACGTGATTTCCCTATCTGCAGCCTTGTCACACTATTAACTAAACTGCAAACTCCCCCTCGTTATTAACCTCTAAAGCCCCACAATGAAACATCCCTGTGCTTGTAAACCCTAAACATCTACCACCCTCAAAACAAAAAACCCTTTCTATAAACCGCTACACTGCCACATCCCCAAAGCAAACCCCCCCACTATTAACCCTTAAGTCACCAGAAAACCCCCATTATTTACCCTTAAACCACAACCCTCAAAGCTATATTCTTCTAACTCTAAAAGCTCTTTTGTTTTATTCACACATTCTGAAATGACAAGATATTTTATATGCTAGAATGTCGCTTATGAATTTGGGAAGCGTTGTAGATAGAATTATGTATATTTTACATTTCTCATTAGAATTTGAGGATTTTTTTATGCACATTATAAATTTTAAATTCGGTATATGAAACATTCTAATGTCATTTATCTGTGTTTAATGAGATAGCATAGCAGTTGCTAGCATGTGTATACATATGTATTCGGGGCTGAAAAGTCACATGCTATGCCAGAATGCTTCAGGTACCAACAAAAAGGCCACAGGGCACAGCTGTGACATTGATGGATGACCATGACACACATATATAGACGTGTCATTCTCTGTCAGCGAGCTCCAGATATATTCCACCCTCCTGTTTACCTGCTCTTCGTTGAATTTCTTCACTTTCCTCATTGCCTGGTGACATGATTTGGTTAATCTGCAGACATGTCACATGCTAATTAAGGCTGTGTCATTCAGACTGGCACTGGTTCTGTTGCTGTTATTGCTGTGCACATCAAGCCGTAGGCAACACACTAAAAATGTATAGGACTGTCATAGGTGACCTTAAATGTATTCCTTTGGGGTGGGCAACTGATGCATCATTGTGTACTGTACAACAGCTCAGCTCTTTGCTCCATTAAAGGGACATTCAATACTAAATAAATGCTAGATAGAATGATGCATTCAAAGAAAAGATTAAAAAATACATCTACGTGTTATTCTCAGACTAAAGTTTGATTAGCTGTTTAAATATGTGTAAACTTTAGTGTATATAAAACAATGGGAGCTGCCATGTTGTAACTTAGGTTACTTTCTTTGCTGTTGCCATTTAGGGACAGTTAGGTCACTATAGTGTGCAGCCAATGGCTGTATGGAATAGAACAGTGTTCTGCACTTTAGCAACTCCATCACCAAATGATCAAGCCCTGCTTTTGAGAAATACATTTCCATTTGTTTCATACAGTTTGGTGCCCTTTCAGCACATTACAGTAATGCCAGGTTTGTTGAGTGTTTGGGACCTGCAGTAAGATTATCTGGCTATGCCTTTCTACTTTGTCTTTTCTCATGTTAAAACCACAAATATGTTGCTTTTGTTAGAGTAAATCCTTAAAAGTCACACATATATTTGCATAATTTTCAGAACAAGCCAGACAAGGTAAGCCAAGGTTCCTTGTTATGTTTGATACAGCACTTTGTAATACAGCACTAGTTGAAACTGGATAAAGAATAATGATGCTTAATACCCGTATGATCCCCGTATCATATTGGCATTATAGTTTAATTCCTCTAGACTGCACCAAAAAGCATGCAATTGTTTACAGATCCATTAAAGGGGCATTGTAGTACAAAATATGACATGCCCTTATTTGTTAGTGTTTAACCCCGTCAAAGTGGTAAAGCATTGTAACTCGTGACCAGAACACAGCCAGTGATTGGTGGGATTGTGCGACTGCCGATTGGCTCACCACCTTTGCTGGGATTAAACACATATAGGTCCATGGTGAGCAGTGTAAAAATGATATACTCTAACGAATAAGAGCATGGGATTTTTCCACTGCAATGTCACTTTAAAGTATTTATTTTATACATGTATATTCTATAACAGCATTAAATAGTGCATCATAAGATATCTGAAAACAGTTCTACAAATATTCAAAACTGTAATTTTGTTTGGAGGAAAAAAAAGCCTCTTAAGTACAGTACGTATACCGTCTCTCCTTTAGTAAGGTTATCAGGAACCGATATAAATGGGCGCCTTCGTGGATCAAGCAGTCAGTGTGTAGCATGTTGTAGGTTCAGACTGGATCTCGAAGGTTACACTCCAGCTGCTGCAATGGCCGTGGGAACAAAAAAAACAGAATTTTCAAACATAAACTGAAGGAAAACCGGCAAAAATTAAATAATGAAAATATTTTCTGCGTAATTAAGTATCTTCTGTTTAATGTCCCTGTAGATTTGTGTTCTTTTTGTGTGACATGCGTGTTGTTTCTGAGCGAATATTATTTTTACAGGTTGTAGGAAAGAAGTGTCACATAAATACTTTTATTTGGTTGTGCTAAATAAAGTCTGTGTGATACTGGTTTTCATTTCCTACAGCTGGGTTCACATCCAGTGAGTGTTTTCTTGTGGTTTATTTAGTGTTTCTTGTGTAGTAGAAGTTGCTCTTGGAATTCCCCTGTTACCTGGAATGAATAGAATGTTATGAAGCAGCCTGGAAGCAACCGCTGTGTGACCCCTGAGAGCATGGGAATAATCACCTGACACATCAAAGCCCTTAGCGTACAAAGGGGATGGGGGAAGCACATTTTAACCCATTCGTTCATACATTTATTTTACGTCTGACGCTCTTGTGTTGCTGATTAAGTTATTTAATAAATCAGATGGCTCGTTTGATACAAACGGACTTTAATCTCACAAAGCTGCAAAATTTGTTTTACCCAATGGTAATGAAAGTGCTTAAAAGAAAGCACATTTCTATTGTAAGAGATGTAGCTTTATGATGTGGTAGAGCTAGCGCTGCAATTTCCATACAGGCATTCACTTAGGGAACAGGGGTGATGGGTGACATTAAACACCCAGGTCACCCAATGCCCACTGTAATTATAAATAACCTTCCCTTGCTGGGTCTCTCCAGTTGCTAAACATCATTGGTCCTATTTGTGGGTTTTGGTGACCCTAAAGAAGCTGTTACAACCCCCTCACCATAGATTATATATATCTATCTCTTGTAAGACCCCTCCAATACCCACCGTTGTAAGATGGATGTCACACCAATCAAACAAGGGGTTTGTTTCAATATAATTGTCAAGGGATCATCATGGTAATAACAATCCCTGGCAGCAACTGTTTGCTTTACTTTGTTTTGTTGTTGTATGTATTTCTAAAAGTACTCACAGTGCTTAAAAATCTGTTTGTTTGTTTTTTAGGTAGCATAGAAAAAAACATGTTTAACCTATTCAGGATTAGATTTTGCAGTTTGCGTGCGCGCGATAAATAACCAGCCATTACAAGTGGCTGGTTATTGTTACCGCAAGCTTGCGGTAGCAATTAGTGCTTATAAAATTAACCAGAGATCAGATCTCTCATTAATTTTAGAAATGTCCACAAAATGCCTTCAAAATGAAGTGTGCTATATTTTATTATATACACATATTAACACACACACATATATATATATATATATACATTTATATACATATGTAAGCATATACATATATATTTACAATTTGCTGCCATTGCTACTTTCATTGGAGCCTATGGAAGCACGCTCTTGTGAGCGCAATGCTTCCTAGCAATGCGAACGTGAGGTCACATTCACATTGCGCTCAACTTGTAATACCAGCCCACATTAGCGTGCGCTGGTATTACTCAGTGGAGCGCTAATAGCGCTTTCTCAGAAGCAATATTTAGCGCTTCACTTGTAATCTTGCCCTCAATGCTTATGATGAGGCATTCTTGTCTTGCAAGGGGGATTGCTGATCAGAAACTGTTTTTGGCAATCCCATGCACTATAGACGGGGAATAGTTGGTGGCCTAACTGTAGCTTTAGGGACATATAGTAAAATAACAATGTTTATAGAGCCATAAAGCTTATGTTATAGTGGACAGGTCCCGTTAAATAAATGTACATTTTGTCTGTATAGCCAGCAATCACCTGGCAAAAATTGTGTTTTTATTTTTATGGTACAAGGGGTCCCTCTAGTTTTTATTCCAATTCCCAAATGCTGCATGGACCCCTCATCCAACATTAAATACCACTAATAACAATTTAGTAAGGGGATCATAGCAGTGACAGGTTTTTTTTTTATTGTTATTTACTAAAATCATAATAAAAATATAGTGGGTTTCTTTTTCATTTTTGTTGCGGCCTTCTAACCTGCAATAAAATATAAATATAATAATTGTATATTCTGAATCTGATGGTCCTGCTGATAAGAAACTATATATAATTTGAGTGGGTCACTCCGTAAAATATGATTAACAATCGATCAATCAATTGTAATTGTAATCAGCAAAAAAAAATGCTCAAAATAAGCTTAGTACAGGGATGTGAAACGGCTTAGCAGCAAAAGGGCTAAGTATAGTCTGTGTAAAAGACTAAAACAAACCAGCTAAAAAATAAACTTCAGTACAGAAATGTAAAATATGGTTCAGCAGTGAAGGTGTTAAGTTCAGTGTGCTTTCAGGAGTTTTCTTTTTTCCTGGCCTGCTTTCCCTTGAGAAAATATAGTTAGTGCCCGGCATTATGACTCTTGAGCTGAACTGCCATGGTTTTCCCACTCATTCAGCATTCAAAGTATTCTCATGCCCACTGAGCAGCTCTGCACTACCCTCTTGTTACTGAAGTACTTCTAGTCTCCCCTGCTGTGCAGATAGGTGTAACATGCTAGTATTGGGGGAGGAGAGTTTTTCTAGTCCACCAGATCATATCCGAGGAAACACAGAGCTTAAAGGGACTGTTCATGGAAAAATAGTTTTCCCTGAATGTGTTCCCCATGAACCAGTTACCGCTTATAAAATGTATGAGAAATTGCTCATTTATGCTTCTTTTTGCAAAATAAATAGCTGGATTTACTCTTTGAAACCACAGCCCATCAAAATAGGTTTGGCTTGCTGACAGATTAGATCTCATTATCTTGTCACTCAAATGCTTCCCTTTCTTATCTCTGTCTCTGTACAATACTTAGGGCTAGATTTATCAAGCCCCTGCGGCAGCAAGTTCTCACAAGAACTTGCTCGCCGCAATTTATCAAGCAGCGGTCATCAGATCGCTGCTTCCCTAACATCTTCGCCACCTCTATTGTGGCGAAATTAAATCTCCTCGGTCGAGTCCGACCGAGGAGATTGACAGCTCCTGCCCGCGCGTGATTGGCTGTGCGCGGGCAGGGGGCGGGATTGCACGCGAGCGCAAAATTGCGCTCGTGTGCAATGTTAGTTACCTGCGGGTAATTTCGCCCCGCCACAGGCGAGCTGAGGCGTACAGGGGCGCGTATACGTTGATAAATCTAGCCCTTAGAAAGAACAATTGAAAACATGTTTGAGCTTTATCTCTTCCACCTCCCACTGTGAGTGTAATTTCTTCTGCTGGCTGTGTATACATAATTTCTCAATAGCTTATACCTAGGTATAAACAATTTCAGTATAGGTAGGGAGGGATACTACAGGCTAAATCAGCTATCTCAAATGCCAATCTAAAGACTAAGGAGCTATTTCTAAACAATTTAATAAACCCAGCAGGTAATATGGATCACTGGGAACAAATTAAAGGAGGGAGTTTTGGGGTAAACTGTCCCTTTAAGTACTTATGTGGCTCTTTTGGTAGTGGCTAAAGAGAAATAAAGGTTAAAATAAACCTGTCATAAAACGTTTAAGCATAGAAAAATATGCAATGCATTTTCATTTTTTATTTTGTTGACTTTCCTTTAATTTACATCAGAAAAAAAAGTTGATTTTCTTACAAAGTCAAAATTAAATGATGGTTCAGATATAGCATGCTATTTTAAGAGTCTTTACAATTTACTTGTGTTATTAAATTTACTCTTGAAAAGCATACCTAGGTTTAGGAGCATCAGTGCACTACTGGGAGCTAGCTGGTAACTGGTGCCTACACACATATGCCTTGTCATTGACTCACCACTTGTACTTTTGATGCTTATTGTTCACTTTTTAGAAGGTCTGTAAAACCCTTTCACCTAGATTACAAGTTTTGCGTTAACAGGGGTGCGGTGTTAACGCACAGTTTTCCCTCACCGCTCACCTAAAGTAACGCTGGTATTACGTTTTTTTTCTTTTAAACCCGGCGTTAGCCGCAAAAAGGTGAGCGTAGAGCAGAATTTAGCTCCACATCTCACCTCAATACTAGCGCTGCTTACGGTAGCGGTAAGCTGGCTAAATGTGCTCGTGCACGATTCCCCATAGGAATCAATGAGGCAGTTTCGGCTGAAAAAAAACCTAACACCTGCAAAAAAGCAGCGTTCAGCTCCTAACGCAGCCCCATTGGTTCCTATGGGGAAATACATTTATGTCTACACCTAACACCCTAACATGAACCCTGAGTCTAAACACCCCTAATCTTACACTTATTAACCCCTAATCTGCCGCCCCGACATCGTCACCACCTGCATTATATTATTAACCCCCAATCTGCCGCTCCGGACACCGCCGCCACCACCTACATTATACTTATGAACCCCTAATCTGCTGCCCCCAACATCGCCGACACCTACCTTTTATTTATTAACCCCTACTCTGCCGCCCTCAATGTCGTTGCAACCTACCTACAATTATTAATCCCTAATCTGCCGCCCCAACGTCGCTGCCACTATAATAAAGTTATTAACCCCTAAATCTATGTCTAACCCTAAACCTAACCCCCCCTAACTTAAATATATTTCAAATAAATCGAAATAAAATAACTACAATTAACAAATTAGTCCTATTTAAAACTAAATACTTACCTATTTTAGGATTTATTTTTATTTTACAGGCAAGTTTGTATTTATTTTAACTAGCTACAATAGTTATTAAATAGTTATTAACTATTTAATAACTACCTAGCTAAAATAAGTACAAATTTACGTGTAAAATAAACCCTAACCTAAGTTACAATTACACCTAACACTAAGTTTATAAATAAATTAATTACCTAAATTAAATTAAACTAATTACAATAAAATAAAATAAACTAAAGCACAAAAAAACACTAAATTACAAAAAATAATAAAATAATTACAAGAATTTTAAACTAATTACACCTACTCTAATCCCCCTAACAAAATAAAAAAGCCCCCAAAATAAAAAAAAATCCCTACCCTATACTAAATTACAAATAGCCCTTAACCCCTTAATGACCACAGCACTTTTCCATTTTCTGACCGTTTGGGACCAAGGCTATTTTTACATTTCTGCAGTGTTTCTGTTTAGCTGTAATTTTCCTCTTACTCATTTACTGTACCCACACATATTATATACCGTTTTTCTCGCCATTAAATGGACTTTCTAAAGATACCATTATTTTCATCATATCTTATAATTTACTATAAAAAAAATATAAAATATGAGGAAAAAATGGAAAAAAACACACTTTCTCCAACATAGGTGTGTCCGGTCCACGGCGTCATCCTTACTTGTGGGATATTCTCTTCCCCAACAGGAAATGGCAAAGAGCCCAGCAAAGCTTGTCACATGATCCCTCCTAGGCTCCGCCTACCCCAGTCATTCTCTTTGCCGTTGTACAGGCAACATCTCCACGGAGATGGCTTAGAGTTTTTTAGTGTTTAACTGTAGTTTTTATTATTCAATCAAGAGTTTGTTATTTTAAAATAGTGCTGGTATGTACTATTTACTCAGAAACAGAAAAGAGATGAAGATTTCTGTTTGTATGAGGAAAATGATTTTAGCAACCGTTACTAAAATCCATGGCTGTTCTACACAGGACTGTTGAGAGGAATTAACTTCAGTTGGGGGAACAGTGAGCAGTCTCTTGCTGCTTGAGGCATGACACATTCTAACAAGACGATGTAATGCTGGAAGCTGTCATTTTCCCTATGGGATCCGGTAAGCCATGTTTATTAGATAGTAAATAAGGGCTTCACAAGGGCTTATTAAGACTGTAGACTTTTTCTGGGCTAAATCGATTCATTATTAACACATATTTAGCCTTGAGGAATCATTTAATCTGGGTATTTTGATAAGATTATATCGGCAGGCACTTTTTTAGACACCTTATTCTTTAGGGGCTTTCCCAAATCATAGGCAGAGCCTCATTTTCGCGCCGGTGTTGCACACTTGTTTTTGAGAGGCATGGCATGCAGTCGCATGTGTGAGGAGCTCTGATACATAGAAAAGACTTTCTGAAGGCGTCATTTGGTATCGTATTCCCCTTTGGGCTTGGTTGGGTCTCAGCAAAGCAGATACCAGGGACTGTAAAGGGGTTAAAGTTAAAAACGGCTCCGGTTCCGTTATTTTAAGGGTTAAAGCTTCCAAATTTGGTGTGCAATACTTTTAAGGCTTTAAGACACTGTGGTGAAATTTTGGTGAATTTTGAACAATTCCTTCATATTTTTTCGCAATTGCAGTAATAAAGTGTGTTCAGTTTAAAATTTAAAGTGACAGTAACGGTTTTATTTTAAAACGTTTTTTGTACTTTGTTATCAAGTTTATGCCTGTTTAACATGTCTGAACTACCAGATAGACTGTGTTCTGAATGTGGGGAAGCCAGAGTTCCTTCTCATTTAAATAAATGTGATTTATGTGACAATGACAATGATGCCCAAGATGATTCCTCAATTGAGGGGAGTAAGCATGGTACTGCATCATTCCCTCCTTCGTCTACACGAGTCTTGCCCACTCAGGAGGCCCCTAGTACATCTAGCGCGCCAATACTCCTTACTATGCAACAATTAACGGCTGTAATGGATAATTCTGTCAAAAACATTTTAGCCAAAATGCACACTTATCAGCGTAAGCGCGACTGCTCTGTTTTAGATACTGAAGAGCATGACGACGCTGATAATAATGGTTCTGAAGGGCCCCTAAACCAGTCTGATGGGGCCAGGGAGGTTTTGTCTGAGGGAGAAATTACAGATTCAGGGAACATTTCTCAACAAGCTGAACCTGATGTGATTACGTTTAAATTTAAGTTGGAACATCTCCGCGCTCTGCTTAAGGAGGTATTATCCATTCTGGATGATTGTGACAATTTGGTCATCCCAGAGAAGCTATGTAAAATGGACAAGTTCCTAGAGGTCCCGGGGCTCCCAGAAGCTTTTCCTATACCCAAGCGGGTGGCGGACATTGTAAATAAAGAATGGGAAAGGCCCGGTATTCCTTTCGTCCCTCCCCCCATATTTAAAAAATTGTTTCCTATGGTCGACCCCAGAAAGGACTTATGGCAGACAGTCCCCAAGGTCGAGGGAGCGGTTTCCACTTTAAACAAACGCACCACTATACCCATAGAAGATAGTTGTGCTTTCAAAGATCCTATGGATAAAAAATTAGAAGGTTTACTTAAAAAAATGTTTGTTCAGCAGGGTTACCTTCTACAACCAATTTCATGCATTGTCCCTGTCGCTACAGCCGCATGTTTCTGGTTCGATGAGCTGGTAAAGGCGGTCGATAGTGATTCTCCTCCTTATGAGGAGATTATGGACAGAATCAATGCTCTCAAATTGGCTAATTCTTTCACCCTAGACGCCACTTTGCAATTGGCTAGGTTAGCGGCTAAGAATTCTGGGTTTGCTATTGTGGCGCGCAGAGCGCTTTGGTTGAAATCTTGGTCAGCTGATGCGTCTTCCAAGAACAAGCTACTTAACATTCCTTTCAAGGGGAAAACGCTGTTTGGCCCTGACGTGAAAGAGATTATCTCTGATATCACTGGGGGTAAGGGCCATGCCCTTCCTCAGGATCGGCCTTTCAAGGCCAAAAATAAACCTAATTTTTAACGGACCAGCCCAAAGTGCTACGTCCTCTAAGCAAGAGGGTAATACTTCTCAAGCCAAGCAAGCTTGGAGACCAATGCAAGGCTGGAACAAGGGAAAGCAGGCCAAGAAACCTGCCACTGCTACCAAGACAGCATGAAATGTTGGCCCCCGATCCGGGACCGGATCTGGTGGGGGGCAGACTCTCTCTCTTCGCTCAGGCTTGGGCAAGAGATGTTCTGGATCCTTGGACACTAGAAATAGTCTCCCAAGGTTATCTTCTGGAATTCAAGGGGCTTCCCCCAAGGGGGAGGTTCCACAGGTCTCAGTTGTCTTCAGACCACATAAAAAGACAGGCATTCTTACATTGTGTAGAAGACCTGTTAACAATGGGAGTGATTCATCCTGTTCCATTAGGAGAACAAGGGATGGGGTTCTACTCCAATCTGTTCATAGTTCCCAAAAAAGAGGGAACGTTCAGACCAATCTTAGATCTCAAGATCTTAAACAAGTTTCTCAAGGTTCCATCGTTCAAGATGGAAACCATTCGAACAATTCTTCCTTCCATCCAGGAAGGTCAATTCATGACCACGGTGGATTTAAAGGATGCGTATCTACATATTCCTATCCACAAGGAACATCATCGGTTCCTAAGGTTCGCATTCCTGGACAAGCATTACCAGTTCGTGGCGCTTCCTTTCGGATTAGCCACTGCTCCAAGGATTTTCACAAAGGTACTAGGGTCCCTTCTAGCTGTGCTAAGACCAAGGGGCATTGCTGTAGTACCTTACTTGGACGACATTCTGATTCAAGCGTCGTCCCTTCCTCAAGCAAAGGCTCACACGGACATCGTCCTGGCCTTTCTCAGATCTCACGGATGGAAAGTGAACGTGGAAAAGAGTTCTCTATCTCCGTCGACAAGGGTTCCCTTCTTGGGAACAATAATAGACTCCTTAGAAATGAGGATTTTTCTGACAGAGGCCAGAAAAACAAGACTTCTAGACTCTTGTCGGATACTTCATTCCGTTCCTCTTCCTTCCATAGCGCAGTGCATGGAAGTGATAGGTTTGATGGTAGCGGCAATGGACATAGTTCCTTTTGCGCGCATTCATCTAAGACCATTACAACTGTGCATGCTCAGTCAGTGGAATGGGGACTATACAGACTTGTCTCCGAGGATACAAGTAAATCAGAGGACCAGAGACTCACTCCGTTGGTGGCTGTCCCTGGACAACCTGTCACAAGGGATGACCTTCCGCAGACCAGAGTGGGTCATTGTCACGACCGACGCCAGTCTGATGGGCTGGGGCGCGGTCTGGGGATCCCTGAAAGCTCAGGGTCTTTGGTCTCGGGAAGAATCTCTTCTACCGATAAATATTCTGGAACTGAGAGCGATATTCAATGCTCTCAAGGCTTGGCCTCAGCTAGCGAGGGCCAAGTTCATACGGTTTCAATCAGACAACATGACAACTGTTGCGTACATCAACCATCAGGGGGGAACAAGGAGTTCCCTGGCGATGGAAGAAGTGACCAAAATCATTCAATGGGCGGAGTCTCACTCCTGCCACCTGTCTGCAATCCACATCCCAGGAGTGGAAAATTGGGAAGCGGATTTTCTGAGTCGTCAGACATTGCATCCGGGGGAGTGGGAACTCCATCCGGAAATCTTTGTCCAAATCACTCAACTGTGGGGCATTCCAGACATGGATCTGATGGCCTCTCGTCAGAACTTCAAAGTTCCTTGCTACGGGTCCAGATCCAGGGATCCCAAGGCGGCTCTAGTGGATGCACTAGTAGCACCTTGGACCTTCAAACTAGCTTATGTATTCCCGCCGTTTCCTCTCATCCCCAGGCTGGTAGCCAGGATCAATCAGGAGAGGGCGTCGGTGATCTTGATAGCTCCTGCGTGGCCACGCAGGACTTGGTATGCAGATCTGGTGAATATGTCATCGGCTCCACCATGGAAGCTACCTTTGAGACGAGACCTTCTTGTTCAAGGTCCGTTCGAACATCCGAATCTGGTCTCACTCCAGCTGACTGCTTGGAGATTGAACGCTTGATCTTATCGAAGCGAGGGTTCTCAGATTCTGTTATCGATACTCTTGTTCAGGCCAGAAAGCCTGTAACTAGAAAGATTTACCACAAAATTTGGAAAAAATATATCTGTTGGTGTGAATCTAAAGGATTCCCTTGGGACAAGGTTAAGATTCCTAAGATTCTATCCTTCCTTCAAGAAGGATTGGAAAAAGGATTATCTGCAAGTTCCCTGAAGGGACAGATTTCTGCCTTGTCTGTGTTACTTCACAAAAAGCTGGCAGCTGTGCCAGATGTTCAAGCCTTTGTTCAGGCTCTGGTTAGAATCAAGCCTGTTTACAAACCTTTGACTCCTCCTTGGAGTCTCAACTTAGTTCTTTCAGTTCTTCAGGGGGTTCCGTTTGAACCCTTACATTCCGTTGATATTAAGTTATTATCTTGGAAAGTTTTGTTTTTGGTTGCAATTTCTTCTGCTAGAAGAGTTTCAGAATTATCTGCTCTGCAGTGTTCTCCTCCTTATCTGGTGTTCCATGCAGATAAGGTGGTTTTACGTACTAAACCTGGTTTTCTTCCAAAAGTTGTTTCTAACAAAAACATTAACCAGGAGATTATCGTACCTTCTCTGTGCCCGAAACCAGTTTCAAAGAAGGAACGTTTGTTGCACAATTTGGATGTTGTTCGCGCTCTAAAATTCTATTTAGACGCTACAAAGGATTTTAGACAAACATCTTCCTTGTTTGTTGTTTATTCCGGTAAAAGGAGAGGTCAAAAAGCAACTTCTACCTCTCTCTCTTTTTGGATTAAAAGCATCATCAGATTGGCTTACGAGACTGCCGGACGGCAGCCTCCCGAAAGAATCACAGCTCATTCCACTAGGGCTGTGGCTTCCACATGGGCCTTCAAGAACGAGGCTTCTGTTGATCAGATATGTAGGGCAGCGACTTGGTCTTCACTGCACACTTTTACCAAATTTTACAAGTTTGATACTTTTGCTTCTTCTGAGGCTATTTTTGGGAGAAAGGTTTTGCAAGCCGTGGTGCCTTCCATCTAGGTGACCTGATTTGCTCCCTCCCATCATCCGTGTCCTAAAGCTTTGGTATTGGTTCCCACAAGTAAGGATGACGCCGTGGACCGGACACACCTATGTTGGAGAAAACAGAATTTATGTTTACCTGATAAATTACTTTCTCCAACGGTGTGTCCGGTCCACGGCCCGCCCTGGTTTTTTAATCAGGTCTGATAATTTATTTTCTTTAACTACAGTCACCACGGTATCATATGGTTTCTCCTATGCAAATATTCCTCCTTAACGTCGGTCGAATGACTGGGGTAGGCGGAGCCTAGGAGGGATCATGTGACCAGCTTTGCTGGGCTCTTTGCCATTTCCTGTTGGGGAAGAGAATATCCCACAAGTAAGGATGACGCCGTGGACCGGACACACCGTTGGAGAAAGTAATTTATCAGGTAAACATAAATTCTGTTTTTTCTAACTTTGACCCCCAAAATCTGTTACACATCTGCAACCACCAAAAAACACCCATGCTAAATAGTTTCCAAATTTTGTCCTGAGTTTAGAAATACCCAATGTTTACATGTTCTTTGCTTTTTTTGCAAGTTATAGGGCAATAAATACAAGAAGCACTTTGCTATTTCCAAACCACTTTTTTTCAAACTTAGCGCTAGTTACATTGGAACACTGATATCTTCCAGGAATCCCTGAATATCCCTTGACATGTATATATTTTTTTTTAGAAGACATCCCAAAGTATTGATCTAGGCCCATTTTGGTATATTTCATGCCACCATTTCACCACCAAATGCGATCAAATAAAAAAAATTGTTCACTTTCTCCTGTTAAGTGTGATCAGTCCACAGGTCATCATTACTTCTGGGATATTAACTCCTCCCCAACAGGAAGTGCAGGAGGATCACCCAAGCAGAGCTGCTATATAGCTCCTCCCCTCTACGTCACACCCAGTCATTCTCTTGCACCCAACTAATAGATAGGATGTGTGAGAGGACGGTGGTGATTATACTTAGTTTTTATATCTTCAATCAAAAGTTTGTTATTTTAAAACAGCACCGGAGTGTGTTGTTCCTTCTCAGGTAGAATTTGAAGAAGAATCTACCTGAGTTTTTGTATGATTTTAGCCGGCGTAGTTAAGATCATTTTGCTGTTCTCGGCCATCTGAGGAGTGAGGTAAACTTCAGATCAGGGGACAGCGGGCAGGTTCTCCTGCAAAGAGGTATGTAGCAGTATATTATTTTCTGAGGAATGGAATTGACTGAGAAAATACTGCCAATGCCGATATAATGTAAGTTCAGCCTTAAATGCAGTAGTAGCAACTGGTATCAGGCTGTCATGTATGTATATTTACACTTCAGTATTCTGGGGAATGGCACTTCACTGGGATAATACTGTATGCATAAAACTTTTAGCCTAACTTGCAGTGGGAACGACTAGCAGCAGGCTTTCTAATGACACTTCATTTTATTTAGGAGCAGCATCAACTTCCTCTGCTCCAAAACAGGAAGGAGCTGTTGCTCGCTACAGACAAGGCTGGAGACCCAACCAGTCCTGGAACAAGGGCAAGCAGGCCAGAAAACCTGCTGCTGCCCCTAAGACAGCATGAATCGAGGGCCCCCGATCCGGGAACGGATCTAGTGGGGGGCAGACTTTCTCTCTTCGCCCAGGCTTGGGCAAGAGATGTCCAGGATCCCTGGGCTTTAGAGATCATATCTCAGGGATATCTTCTGGACTTCAAGACCTCTCCCCCAAAAGGGAGATTTCATCTTTCAAGGTTGTCAACAGACCAAATAAAGAAAGAGGCGTTTCTGCGCTGTGTACAAGATCTCTTACTAATGGGAGTGATCCACCCGGTTCCGCGGTCGGAACACGGACAGGGGTTTTTTTCAAATCTGTTTGTGGTTCCCAAGAAAGAAGGAACCTTCAGACCAATCCTGGATTTAAAGATCCTAAACAAATTCCTAAGAGTTCCATCGTTCAAAATGGAAACTATTCGGACAATCCTACCCATGATCCAAGAGGGTCAGTACATGACCACAGTGGATTTAAAGGACGCTTACCTTCACATACCGATTCACAAAGATCATTACCGGTATCTAAGGTTTGCCTTCCTAGACAGGCATTACCAGTTTGTAGCTCTTCCATTCGGATTGGCTACGGCTCCAAGAATCTTCACAAAGGTTCTGGGCGCTCTTCTGGCGGTACTAAGACCGCGAGGAATTTCGGTAGCTCCGTACCTAGACGACATTCTGATACAAGCTTCAAGCTTTCAAGCTGCCAAGTCTCATACAGAGTTAGTACTGGCATTTCTAAGGTCGCATGGGTGGAAGGTGAACGAAAAGAAGAGTTCTCTTTTTCCACTCACAAGAGTTCCCTTCTTGGGGACTCTTATAGATTCTGTAGAAATGAAGATCTACCTGACAGAAGACAGGTTAACAAAGCTTCAAAATGCTTGCCGTGTCCTTCATTCCATTCAACACCCGTCAGTGGCTCAATGCATGGAGGTAATCGGCTTAATGGTAGCGGCAATGGACATAGTACCCTTTGCACGCCTACATCTCAGACCGCTGCAATTGTGCATGCTAAGTCAGTGGAATGGGGATTACTCAGATTTGTCCCCTACTCTGAATCTGGATCAAGAGACAAGAAATTCTCTTCTATGGTGGCTTTCTCGGCCACATCTGTCCAGGGGGATGCCATTCAGCAGGCCAGATTGGACAATTGTAACAACAGACGCCAGCCTACTAGGTTGGGGCGCTGTCTGGAATTCTCTGAAGGCTCAGGGATCATGGACTCAGGAGGAGAGTCTCCTTCCAATAAACATTCTGGAATTGAGAGCAGTTCTCAATGCCCTTCTGGCTTGGCCCCAGTTAACAACTCGGGGGTTCATCAGGTTTCAGTCGGACAACATCACGACTGTAGCTTACATCAACCATCAAGGAGGGACAAGAAGCTCCCTAGCGATGATGGAAGTATCAAAGATAATTCGCTGGGCAGAGTCTCACTCTTGCCACCTGTCAGCAATCCACATCCCAGGAGTGGAGAACTGGGAGGCGGATTTCCTAAGTCGTCAGACTTTTCATCCGGGGGAGTGGGAACTTCATCCGGAGGTCTTTGCCCAAATACTTCATCATTGGGGCAAACCAGAGATAGATCTCATGGCGTCTCGACAGAACGCCAAGCTTCCGTGTTACGGGTCCAGATCCAGGGATCCGGGAGCGGTCCTGGTAGATGCTTTGACAGCACCTTGGACCTTCGGGATGGCTTATGTGTTTCCACCCTTCCCGATGCTTCCTCGATTGATTGCCAGGATCAAACAGGAGAGAGCATCGGTGATTCTAATAGCGCCTGTGTGGCCACGCAGGACCTGGTATGCAGATCTAGTGGACATGTCATCCTGTCCACCTTGGTCTCTGCCTCTGAGACAGGACCTTCTGATCCAGGGTCCCTTCAAACATCAAAATCTAATTTCTCTGAAGCTGACTGCTTGGAAATTGAACGCTTGATTTTATCAAAACGTGGATTTTCTGAGTCAGTAATTGATACCTTAATACAGGCTAGGAAGCCTGTTACCAGAAAGATTTACCATAAAATATGGCGTAAATACTTACATTGGTGCGAATCCAAGAGTTACTCATGGAGTAAGGTTAGGATTCCTAGGATATTGTCTTTTCTACAAGAAGGTTTAGAAAAGGGTTTATCCGCTAGTTCCTTAAAGGGACAGATTTCAGCTCTGTCCATTCTTTTACACAAACGTCTGTCAGAAGTTCCAGACGTTCAGGCTTTTTGTCAGGCTTTGGCCAGGATTAAGCCTGTGTTTAAAACTGTTGCTCCGCCATGGAGTTTAAACTTAGTTCTTAACGTTTTACAGGGTGTTCCGTTTGAACCCCTTCATTCCATAGATATCAAATTGTTATCTTGGAAAGTTCTGTTTTTAATGGCTATTTCCTCGGCTCGAAGAGTCTCTGAGTTATCGGCCTTACATTGTGATTCTCCTTATCTGATTTTTCATTCAGACAAGGTAGTTCTGCGTACTAAACCTGGGTTCTTACTTAAGGTGGTCACTAACAGGAATATCAATCAAGAGATTGTTGTTCCATCATTGTGTCCTAATCCTTCTTCAAAGAAGGAACGACTTCTACACAATCTAGATGTAGTCCGTGCCCTGAAATTTTATTTACAGGCAACTAAAGATTTTCGACAAACTTCTTCTCTGTTTGTCGTTTATTCTGGACAGAGGAGAGGTCAAAAAGCTTCTGCTACCTCTCTCTCCTTTTGGCTTCGTAGCATAATACGTTTAGCTTATGAGACTGCTGGACAGCAGCCTCCTGAAAGAATTACAGCTCATTCTACTAGAGCTGTGGCTTCCACTTGGGCCTTTAAGAATGAGGCCTCTGTTGAACAGATTTGCAAGGCTGCAACTTGGTCTTCTCTTCATACTTTTTCCAAATTTTACAAATTTGACACTTTTGCTTCTTCGGAGGCTGTTTTTGGGAGAAAGGTTCTTCAGGCAGTGGTTCCTTCCGTATAAAGATCCTGCCTGTCCCTCCCGTCATCCGTGTACTTTAGCTTTGGTATTGGTATCCCAGAAGTAATGATGACCCGTGGACTGACCACACTTAACAGAAGAAAACATAATTTATGCTTACCTGATAAATTCCTTTCTCCTGTAGTGTGGTCAGTCCACGGCCCGCCCTGTTTTTTATGGCAGGTCTAAATTTTTAAATTATACTCCAGTCACCACTGCACCCTTTAGCTTCTCCTTTCTCGTTGGTTCTCGGTCGAATGACTGGGTGTGACGTAGAGGGGAGGAGCTATATAGCAGCTCTGCTTGGGTGATCCTCTTGCACTTCCTGTTGGGGAGGAGTTAATATCCCAGAAGTAATGATGACCCGTGGATTGACCACACTACAGGAGAAAGGAATTTATCAGGTAAGCATAAATTATGTTTTTTCACACATTTTGTTACAAACTTTAGGTTTCTCACTGAATTTATTTACAAACAGCTTGTGCAATTATGGCACAAATGGTTGTAAATGCTTCTCTGGAATCCCCTTTTTTCATAAATAGCAGACATATATGGATTTGGTGTTGCTTTTTGGTAATTAGAAGGCCGCTAAATGCCACTGCGCACCACACGTGTATTATGCCCAGCAATGAAGGGGTTAATTAGGGAGCATGTAGGGAGCTTGTAGGGTTAATTTTAGCTTTATTGTAGTGTAGTAGACAACCCTAAGTATTGATCTAGGCCCATTTTGGTATATTTCATGCCACCATTTCACCGCCAAATGCGATTAAATAAAAAAAAAAGTAAAATTTTTCACAATTTTAGGTTTCTCACTGAAATCATTTACAAACAGCTTGTGCAATTATGGCACAAATGGTTGTAAATGCTTCTCTGGGATCCCCTTTGTTGAGAAATAGCAGACATACATGGCTTTGGCGTTGCTTTTTGGTAATTAGAAGGTCGCTAAATGCCGCTGCGCATCACACGTGTATTATGGTTAGCAGTGAAGGGGTTAATTAGGTAGCATGTAGGGAGCTTGCAGGGTTAATTTTAGCTTTAGTGTAGAGATCAGCCTCCCACCTGACACATTACACCCCCTGATCCCTCCCAAACAGCTCTCTTCCCTCCCCCACCCCACAATTGTCCCCGCCATGTTAAGTACTGGCAGAAAGTCTGCCAGTACTAAAAAAAAAAAGCTATCCTTGATAAAAAATTTTTTTACATATGCTGCTCTGGAGGATCCCCCCTTAGCCCCCAACCTCCCTGATACCACCCAAACAGCTCTTTACCCATCCCCCTCTAACTTATTAGTAGCCATCTTTGGTACTGGCAGCTTTTTTAAAATATTTTTCTGTAGTGTAGCTTGCCCCCCCCCCCCAAAAGACCAACCCCCCACCCCCTCCCAGATCTCTTAGATCGACATACTTTAGATATATTTGGCCCTCACTGCCACTTTTCTCCCATCATTTTTCTGTAGTGTAGCGGTTCCCACCCGCTCCCTACCCGTGCACGCGCGCGCCCGGCGTTCCCGCCCACGATTCCACCCCCCTCCACATCATACGGCCCATCGATGGCCGCCCACCCGCCTCCCAGACTGGCTCCCACCCACCAACGAAACCGGCCATCGATGTCCGGTGCAGAGAGGGCCACAGAGGGGCTCTCTCTGCATCGGATGGCCAAGGGGGGTTATTGCAGGATGCCTCGATGTTGAGGCATCACTGCAATAACCGGAAAGCAGCTGGAAGCGAGCAGGATCGCTTCCAGCTGCTTTCCAGACCAAGGACGTACGCCATACGTCCTCAGGCGTTAAGTGTATTTTTTTTGAGGACGTATGGCGTACGTCCTTGGTCGTTAAGGGGTTAAAAGGGCCTTTTGCAGGCATTGCCCCAAAGTAATCGGCTCTTTTACCTGTAAAAAAAATTACAATACCCCCCCAACATTAAAACCCACCACCCACACACCCAACCCTACTCTAAAACCCACTCAATCCCCCCTTAATAAAACCTAACACTACCCCCTTGAAGATCACCCTACCTTGAGACGTCTTCACCCAACCGGGCAGAAGTAGACCTCCAGACGGCCAGAAGTCTTCAGCCGATCCGGGCAGAAGAGGACCTCCAGAGGGGCAGAAGTCTTCATCCATCCGGAGCGGAGCGGGTCCATCTTCAAGCCAGCCGACGTGGAGCATCCTCTTCCATTGACATCCAACTGAAGAATGAAGGTTCCTTTAAATGACGTCATCCAAGATGGAGTCCCTTGAATTCCGATTGGCTGATGCCGCCTTTTTAGGGCTATTTGTAATTTAGTATAGGGTAGGGCTTTTTTTTATTTTGGGGGGCTTTTTTTATTTTATTAGGGGGATTAGAGTAGGTGTAATTAGTTTAAAATTCTTGAAATTATTTTTTGTAATTTAGTGGGGTTTTTTTTTTTGTACTTTATTTTATTTTATTTAATTGTAATTAGTTTAGAGTAGGTGTAAATTAGTAATTTAATTTAGGTAATTCATTTATTTATAGTGTAGTGTTAGGTGTAATTGTAACTTAGGTTAGAGTTTATTTTACAGGTAAATTTGTATTTATTTTAGCTAGATAGTTATTAAATAGTTAATAACTATTTAATAACTATTGTACCTAGTTAAAATAAAAACAAACTTGCCTGTAAAATAAAAATAAATCCTAAAATAGCTTCAATGTAATTATTAGTTATATTGTAGCTAGCTTAGGGTTTATTTTATAGGTAAGTATTTAGTTTTAAATAGGACTAATTTAGTTAAAGGGACAGTCTAGTCAAAATTAAACTTTCATGATTCAGATAGGGCATGCAATTTTAAACAACTTTCCAATTTACTTCTATTATCTAATTTGCTCAATTCTTTAGATATCCTTTGTTGAAGAAATAGCAATGCACATGTGTGAGCCAATCACACAAGGCCTTTATGTGCAGCAACCAATCAGCAGCTACTGAGCATATCTAGATAGGCTTTTCAGCAAGTGATATCAAGAGAATGAAGCAAATTAGATAATAGAAGTAAATTAGAAAGTTGTTTAAAATTTCATGCTCTTTCTAAATCACGAAAGAAAAAAATTGGGTTTCATGTCCCTTTAATTGTAGTTATTTTATTTTGATTTATTTAAATTATATTTGAGTTGGGGGGGCTAGGTTTAGGGTTAGACTAAGATTTAGGGGTTAATACATTTAATATAGTGGTGGCGACGTGGGCGGCAGATTAGGGGTTAATAAATGTAGGTAGGTGTCGGCGATGTTAGGGACGGCGGATTAGGGGTTAATAAAATGTAACTAGTGTTTGCGAGGCGGGAGTGCGGCGGTTTAGGGGTTAATATATTTATTAAAGTGGTGGCGATGTCCGGTCGGCAGATTAGGGGTTAAAAAATTTATTTAAGTGTTTGCGATGGGGGGGGGCTCGGTTTAGGGGTTAATAGGTAGTTTATGGGTGTTAGTGTACTTTTTATCACTTTAGTTAAGAGTTTATGTTACGGCGTTAGCCCATAAAACTACTGACTTTTATATGCGGTAGGAGTCTTGACAGGAGAGGGTATACCGCACACTTTTTCCAAGACTCGTAATACCGGCGTTAGGCAAATCCCATTAAAAAGATAGGAAACGCAATTGACGTAAGGGGATTTGTGGTATGCTCGAATCACGGAAAAAAAGTGAGCGGTACACCTGTACCTTCCAGACTCGTAATACCAGCGGGCGTTAAAAAGCACCGTTGGGACCTCTCAACGCTGCTTTTTAAGGCTAACGCAAGACTCGTAATTTAGGCGTTTGTGTTCAACTAAGTTTTCCTGGTATATGTTTTAGGTCATTCAGATGGTTTTACCACTTTCAATTGCAGCACTTCTAATTGATTAGAATGGCTTTAAACAAAAGCTAAAAATCACTTAAAGGGATATGAAAGAAATTTTATAATTAAGATAGTTCACACAATTTTACAGGCCTTTTTAATTTATATATTTTATCAAATTTAACTCTTTCTCATGATATTCTAGGCATGCTCAGGAGCAGCAATACACTTTAGTAACTAGCTTGTGATTGGTGGCTATACACATATTTCTCTTGTCATTGGTTCACTAGATGTGTTCCGTTAGCTTCCAGTAGTGCTTTGCTTTGTAGCTGACTTTAACTATGTGTTTTACACATTAAAACACAGTTATATACAAGTAATAGTGCAATAATAAAATGCTCTAATAAAATGCTTTAACACATTTGAGCATTTTTTAACACTTTGATGACCCTTTTAAGGATATCTGTCTTTGCCATACACTGTGTACATACTGCACAGTGATTTCATAGAACAGTGCAAGAGCTCATTTACATCTGGCTGTAATTGGGAAAATCAGAGGAAATAAACATACTATGAATACAATTTTTATATTATAGTTTCAACAAGCTGCTTACATTGCTACTTTTATTGAGCACTACACTGTAATATAGGTGTCTCTTTTCATACAGAAGTGTAGGATATGCCCCTTTGCAAGATATGCAGCTCTAAAGGTAAATGTAAGAATCTTATGAAGGACCTCGTATTACTGACTGATGTTTTTAGATATCTCACCTGAACGTAGAGCTTTACAGAATCTAAATATTAGACTTGGAAACACAAAATGTTCGTGGGGGAGGTTCCCCTTCCAAAAGGACTCAGTGATGTATAGGAAGGAAATAGTTTTTATTATGAAGTGTTAGAAATATGTAGCAATGTAATTTGATGTGTAGAATAACTTCCTGATAGAAATGAATATGCCTCAGGTTGTATATCATGCTGTCCACAAATTGCATGCAAGGTCCTGAAGGAAGTTTTTAAAAAAAATGTAGTCTGTCTCTGTAGTTCTGCTGTTAAATCAACAGAGTTTTCTTCCCATGTTATCACAGAAAAATCACAGATTAAATAAAACAAATCTAGATCAGATCACACAGTCACAACATCTAATTAGTGATTGGTTGCTTTGAATTTGGCAGTACAATTGGACTTGTTCTGTGAATGGCATTCAGCTAGTGATTGATACTAATTCACATGTGCTGTTAGCTGTAACTGATTTGTTTATACCATTGACCAACTATGCAAATCTAATAAGTCAGATAGAGAAAATGGATATAATTTCCATGCCTTTCCCTTGAGGGTTTACCGTTCTAGAGCTGCCTTTGTGTATAGAGTTCTCACTGAATAAACTGCTGGGTAAAGACTGTAGCCTGACTGTAGCCAAACAAAATTACATAATAGTATTTGCAGGGGTGGAAAAAAACCTATGCTTTAGTAGTCAGGGGTTAAATAAAAGCTACTAGCCCAGAGGGAAAAAGTTACTAGTCGAACCTATTTAAATAGATAGGAAAAAGTCAAATGTCTAAGTCACCCACTTCAATTTCTAAGTCGACCGGGACTAATGGACCACTGGAAATTTCAAGCTCTGAATACACTTAAACCCAAACATTTTCTTTCATGATTCAGATAGGGCATACAATTGTAAACAACTTTTCAGTTTACTTCAATTATCTAATTTGCTTCATTTTCTTGTTATCCTTTGTTGAAGGAGCAGCAATGCACTATAGGAAGCTAGCTGAGCACATCAGATGAACCAGTGACAACAGTCATAGATTGCAGCCACCAATCAGCAGTTAGCTCTCATGCTTCTGAGCCTACCTAGGTATGATTTTGAGCAAAGGATACAAAGAGAAGGAAGCAAATTATAATAGAACTAAATTTGAAAGTTGTTTAAAATTGTAAGCTTTATCTGAACCACGAAATACATTTTTGGGGTTTCATGTCCTTTTAATTAAAAACCTACTACATTTGAACCTGTAATATATTCGGATGAGTTTTTATTCTATCACCTATCAGTATCACCTTTTTGAGGTTATGGTGAGCTACTTTTCATATATCATCTGTTCCTTGCTTTTCAGGACCAAAATAGAAAAGGAAAAAAAGGAACACGCTAAGCTGCATGGCATGATACGGACGGAAATCAGTGGCGCTGAAATTGCTGAGGAGATGGAGAAAGAAAGACGATTCTTTCAGCTTCAGATGTGCGAGGTACCACAGCTGATAAATGATATTGCTGTTAAGTGTGATCACAGATTATTTAGCATCGCTGCTGTCATGCTAAAAATAAATTTGTTCTTTTTCCTTTGTCAACAAAAGTAACCTCTTGTTTCTTCCTGTTTCCGTGTGAATTATTAGCCCATAAATGAAGTAAACGCTTTGTTCAAGATAGCAAATATTTTGTCACTTTATCTAAGACACTGCAATACATAGACTCTTGCAAACCCACCAGGGCTACTATAAAGAATTGTAGCTGAAAAAATGTTCCATAAAGTAAAAGTAAATCCTAGCGTTGTACAAACGCTAGGATTGACTATTGAAACAAATAAAGGGCACTTTCATTCATGAAGTATAAGATACTTCATGTAGAAAGCTCCTTTATTTGATTCAATCGATCACTGTTTTTAGCTGCTACAGCAGCCCATGGCTAAAAAATGTTTTGGCTAAGAGGTGACGTTTTCACCTCTTAGCCAATAGCCGTGCGGAAAATCCGGCTTGGCGCCGGATTTACCGCACTGCTATTTGCTAAGAGGTGAAAACGTCACCTCTTAGCCAAATTTTTTTTAGCCATGCTCTGCTGTAGGAGCTAAGAGCGGCGATCAATTGAATCAAATAAACGAGCTTTCTACATGAAGTATCTTATACTTCATGAATGAAAGTGCCCTTTATTTGTTTCAATAGTCAATCCTAGCGTTTGTACAACGCTAGGATTTACTTTCACTTAAACCATTCTTTATATGGCATGCCCAGGGATGTCTAAAACTTTTCAAGTCAGGGGCCACATTGACTTTGGGTTCACAAAGAGTAGGCAGGGCCAATCCTTTTAAAGAGAAGAGCTATCTGCAGTTTGGGTTGGCTGTTAAAAAGCATTGGAGCACTGAATTATAAACCATGAGTCCAAGATTAAAACAACATGAGCTAAGGGAATACCTAAAATATCTTAACATACACTGGTTTACAAAGTCTTTTCTTTCTTTTTGGTTGATTATATCTCAGCTATAAAGTGTCTCATAATAACAGCGCATATAGAAAGTAGATAACATAATAATCAAGCAGATAATATTAATGTCACAATATCAACTCTAGACAAGTGCTAAATTTTGTATCTTATTTGGTTTGCAAAATATGATGAAATTAACCTTTTTCTGGCATTTGGTTTATTCTAAAAAGAGATAGATTAGAACAGAAGAGCAACTCAAAATTTCTTTGGAAATAAAGATATTTTGAGTTCCACATCTGATCTAATATATCTGGTGTTGGAACTAACTGTATTCCGGAAATGGTGGGTAATTGAGTTCTTTTGCAAAACAAATAATGAAAATTAAACACTGGAGGGGCATATCTAGTAAACTTTGTTATACCTGATCTATGAGGTCCGTCAAATATTGTTGAATAGATCTATGGGAGGTTTGCTTTATAAGTTACATGTTAGAATATATTAATCCTTCTTTCTATGTAGTATTTTAGTCATATACAGTAAGTCCCCTACTTACGAACATTTAAGTTACAAACTTTTCAAAGATACGAACACGCGATTCGCATTTCAAATCATGGAAGTTAGTTCTGTGTCTGCCAGATGCGGTTACGCTGCGGTTTATCTTAGAGTACAGTACAAGCCCATGATGTCTGGAAACAGGCGTAAAGCAGCGGTGATGCAGTGGGGACTGCTAAGAAGTGCCAAGCCATAATGATGGAAACAAAAGTTAAAATAATTGAGAGATTGGACAGAGGTGAAAAGATGATCGATGTTTCTCGTTCTTATAACATGAATCGTTCAACCATTGGCATAATTCTAAAGAATAAGGATAAGATCATGTGAAGTCTGCTGTGCCAATGATGTCAACAATAATATCCAAAAAGCGTGGAAAAGTAATAGAGGAGATGGAGAAATTTAGCAGTGTGTGGATTCAGCATCAAGTCCCACTTAGCTTAATGCTGATCCAAGAAAAAGCTAAAAGCCTGTATGAAGACTTGAAGAAGAAACAGAGAATCAGAAGGTGCATCTGAAGAATTGGAGGGTGCATCTTTTAATGCCAGTAATGGATTGTTTCATAGGTTCAAGGCTAGAGCCAACCTTCACAATGTAAAAGTAAGTGGCGAGGCAGCGAGTGCAGATACCGTAGCTGCCCAGGAATTTTCTGTAACGCTTAGAGAAATTATTGATGAAGGTGCTTATTTACCTAAGCAGGTTTTTAATGTAGACGAGACAGGCCTGTACTGGAAGAGGATGCCAGACCGAAGTTACACCAGTAAGGAGGAAAAGGTGATGCCAGGGCATAAAGCAGCAAAGGACAGGGTTACTCTGTTGTTTGGTGGCAATGCTGCCGGCGATATGAAGCTGAACCCTCTCTTAGTTTATCACGCAGAGAACCCAAGAGCCCTTAAAAACATTGCCACAGGCTCTCTTTCTGTTGTATGGAAGAGTAACTCCAAAGCATGGGTTACACAGGCCATTTTCCAGGACTGGTTTTTCCACCACTTTATCCCAGAGATAAAGAAATTTTGCGTGGAAAAATGTTCCCATTTAATATTCTTTTGCTGCTCGACAATGCTCCCGACCACTCCCCATTCATGGATGACTTTCATCCCAACGTCAAAGTAGTGCATCTGCCACCGAATACAAAGGCGCTCATCCAACCTATGGACCAGGGAGTTATTGAGACTTTCAAGAAATATTATTTACGTCACACTTTTCATCAAGCAGTAAAGGAGATGGACGAATAAGCAATAACCTTTGCTCAATTTTGGCCGTAAAAAAGATTGACTTTGCTTGGCGTGAGGTTACAGCTGTCACCATGAATTTTTTACATTGACATTTTACAACCATGAATAAACATAAATAAAGTACATACTAATGTAGTACCAAGACAAAATATAATAAAACATAAGTATATTCAGTCATCAGCAAGCTGATTGGAATCCTCCATTTTATAATTTTTGGTAGCTTTCGTGAGTGATTAATTAGCTGGCCACTCATGGACCCTTTGATATAGGAAACACTGGTGGGGCATGGATCTAATGACACTTCAGGAATATGTTTCAGTGGGTAAGCACCTCTTGAGGTAATGTAGAATAAGTGTGAAATATTGTAGTATATAGGTATATAATATGAGAATATATCAAATAAAAATATAGCTCACTAACCAATTTTAAGCTGGATGTAGCCCCCCCAGGAGCCCATGTTAGCATATGGGGGACAGAGATATTAATGCAGTTTAGTATGGAGTATTTGCTGCAGCTTCTAATTAGTGATACAAAATGCAAATATTAAAAAACCCAAAGGGAAATATTCTTGCTTTTGTGTTCTAACAAGAGTAAAACTTTAGGGCTTCAGAAATATAAATGGCTGAGGGAGTGTGTATCTCTTTGGATGTCTGTAAATGTTATGGACCCAACCAAACTTATGTGTCTAATGAGGAGAGGAGCTAGCAGCTAGAGTATACAAGTGGTACATATCCAAGGATATAGTCGGTCACTTTTGGACCTTGAAAATATATAGTATGAAATAGTAAATGTTGTAAGGTATTCTATGTGCCTAGTAGTAAAGTAGTGAACTAGTACATAGTGGTAGGTTATAATATTAAACTCATCCTTATTAGATAGAGGTGATTCCTAGCCAAGAAAATAAGCAAAGTGTATAGTAAAGAGGAGCTAGTAATTTCTGTGATCATTCTTGAGTCCTACGGTATGACACTGAAACTAAGAGATGAGAATCTATTAGGGTATTGGGAGCAGAGTGGCAGGAAGGCTTTATTTCTTCTGTTAAGTGTGATCAGTCCACGGGTCATCATTACTTCTGGGATATTACTCCTCCCCAACAGGAAGTGCAAGAGGATTCACCCAGCAGAGTTGCATATAGCCCCTCCCCTCTACGTCACCCCCAGTCATTCTCTTGCACCCAACGACTAGATAGGATGTGTGAGAGGACTATGGTGATTTTATTTAGTTTATTTCTTCAATCAAAAGTTTGTTATTTTTTAATAGCACCGGAGTGTGTTATTCCTGCTCTGGTGGAGTTTGAAGAAGAATCTACCAGAGTTTTTACTATGATTTTAGCCGGAGTTGTTAAGATCATATTGCTGTTTCTCGGCCATCTGAGGAGAGGTAAACTTCAGATCAGGGGACAGCGGGCAGTTTATTCTGCAAAGAGGTATGTAGCAGTTTTTATTTTCTAACAATGGAATTGATGAGAAAATCCTGCCATACCGACATAATATCATGTATGTATAATTTACATTTTTAGTATTCTGGGGAATGGTACTTCACTGGAATTACACTATGTATATAAGACTTTAGCCTACTGGCAATGCACAGGCTTTTTAATAACTCTTAATTTATGTAAAACGTTTTTGCTGGAATGTAAAATCGTTTTCATTTTCCGAGGTACTGGGTGAATAAAATGTTTGGGCACTATTTTTCCACTTGGCAGTTTCTGGATCTAATTATGACAGTTTACTGATCTCTCTCACTGTTGTGTGTGAGGGGGTGGGACCTTTTTTGGCGCTTTTGCTACGCATTAAAAATTTCAGTCACAAGCTCATCGTTTTTCCTGCATGTTCCGGTTTTTCTCTACTGAATCCAGGGATCTTCAAAGCTAATTTGAGGGAAGTAATCTAACAGAGCTGTAAGATTGTAGTTGACTGTGATATAAAACGTTTATTCTTTAACTTTTTTATGCCTCAGGGTTAGTTATTCCTTGCTACTGGGTACAAGCCTTTGCTAAATTGCGTTTTGTTTTACAAAGCTTATTGTTTTCATCTGTTATATATATTCAGTGCTTCTTAAGCACAGTTCGTTTTTTTCATTGTATTTCCAAATTGCAAGTTTATTTGCTAGTTTGTTAAACATGTCTGATTCAGAAGATGAGACCTGTACTATTTGTACTAACGCCAAGGTGGAGCCCAATAGAAATGTATGTACTAACTGTATTGATGCTACATTAAATAAAAGTAAATCTGTACAAATTGAACAAATTTCACCAAACAACAAGGGGAGAGTTATGCCGACTAACTCGCCTCACGTGACAGTACCTGCATCTCCCGCTCAGGACGTGCGCGAAATGGCGGCGCCCAGTACATCTGGGCGGCCATTACAAATAACATTACAAGATATGGCTACTGTTATGACTGAGGTCTTGGCTAAATTACCAGAACTAAGGGGCAAGCGTGATCACTCTGGGGTGAGAACAGAGTGCGCTGATAATGTTAGGGCCATGTCAGATACTGCGTCACAACTTGCAGAACATGAGGACGGAGAGCTTCATTCTGCGGCTGACGGTTCTGATCCAAACAGATTGGATTCAGATATTTTAAATTTTAAATTTAGGCTGGAAAACCTCCGTGTTTTACTAGGGGAGGTGTTAGCGGCCCTGAATGATTGTAACACAGTTGCAATACCAGAGAAAATGTGTAGGTTGGATAAATATTTTGCTGTACCAACAAGTACTGACGTTTTTCCTATACCTAAGAGACTAACTGAAATTATTACTAAGGAGTGGGATAGACCAGGTGTGCCGTTCTCACCCCCTCCGATATTTAGAAAGATGTTTCCAATAGACACCGCCACACGGGACTTATGGCAAACGGTCCCTAAGGTGGAGGGAGCAGTTTCTACTTTAGCTAAACGTACCACTATCCCGGTAGAGGATAGCTGTGCCTTTTCAGATCCAATGGATAAAAAATTAGAGGGTTACCTTAAGAAAATGTTTGTTCAACAAGGTTTTATATTGCAACCCCTTGCATGCATTGCGCCGATCACGGCTGCAGCGGCATTCTGGATTGAGTCTCTAGAAGAGAACCTTGGTTCAGCTACGCTGGACGACATTTCAGACAGGCTTAGAGTACTTAAGCTATCTAATTCATTCATTTCGGAAGCCGTAGTACATTTAATTAAACTTACGGCTAAGAATTCCGGATTCGCCATTCAGGCGCGCAGAGCACTGTGGCTAAAATCCTGGTCAGCTGATGTAACTTCTAAGTCCAAATTACTTAATATACCTTTCAAGGGACAGACCTTATTTGGGCCTGGTTTGAAAGAAATTATCGCTGACATTACAGGAGGTAAGGGCCACGCCCTACCTCAAGACAAAGCCAAACCTAAGGCTAGACAGTCTAATTTTCGTTCCTTTCGGAATTTCAAAGCAGGAGCAGCATCAACTTCCACTACTCCAAAACAAGAAGGATCTGGTGCTCGCTACAGACAAGGCTGGAGACCTAACCAGTCCTGGAACAAGGGCAAGCAGGCCAGGAAGCCTGCAGCTGCCACTAAGACAGCATGAATTGAGGGCCCCCGATCCGGGATCGGATCTAGTGGGGGGCAGACTTTCTCTCTTCGCCCAGGCTTGGGCAAGAAATGTCCGGGATCCCTGGGCGCTAGAGATAATATCTCAGGGATACCTTCTGGACTTCAAACACTCTCCTCCAAGAGAGAGATTTCATCTGTCAAGGTTGTCGACAAACCAAACAAAGAAAGAAGCGTTTCTACGCTGCATACAAGAACTATCGTTAATGGGAGTAATCCATCCAGTTCCACGGTCGGAACAGGGAAAAGGGTTTTACTCAAATCTGTTTGTGGTTCCCAAAAAAGAGGGAACTTTCAGACCAATCCTGGATTTAAAGATCCTAAACAAATTCCTAAGAGTTCCATCATTCAAAATGGAGACTATCCGGACAATTTTACCCATGATCCAAGAGGGTCAGTACATGACCACAGTGGACTTAAAGGACGCTTACCTTCACATACCGATTCACAAAGATCATTACCGGTATCTAAGATTTGCCTTTCTAGACAGGCATTACCAGTTTGTAGCTCTTCCATTCGGATTGGCTACAGCTCCAAGAATCTTCACAAAGGTTCTAGGCGCTCTTCTGGCGGTACTAAGACCGCGGGGAATTTCGGTAGCTCCCTACCTAGACGACATTCTGATACAAGCTTCAAGCTTTCAAACTGCCAAGTCTCATACAGAGTTAGTACTGGCATTTCTAAGGTCACATGGATGGAAGGTGAACGAAAAGAAAAGTTCACTCGTTCCACTCACAAGAGTTCCCTTCCTGGGGACTCTTATAGATTCTGTAGAAATGAAGATTTACCTGACAGAGGACAGGTTAACAAGACTTCAAAGTGCTTGCCGCACCCTTCATTCCATTCAACACCCATCGGTGGCTCAATGCATGGAGGTAATCGGCTTAATGGTAGCGGCAATGGACATAGTGCCATTTGCTCGCTTACACCTCAGACCACTGCAATTGTGCATGCTAAGTCAGTGGAATGGGGATTACTCAGACTTGTCCCCTTCTCTGATTCTGGATCAAGAGACCAGAAATTCTCTTCTATGGTGGCTTTCTCGGCCACATCTGTCCAGGGGGATGCCATTCAGCAGACCAGACTGGACAATTGTAACAACAGACGCCAGCCTTCTAGGTTGGGGTGCCGTCTGGAATTCTCTGAAGGCTCAGGGACAATGGAGTCAGGAGGAGAGTCTCCTGCCAATAAACATTCTGGAATTGAGAGCAGTCCTCAATGCCCTCCTGGCTTGGCCTCAGTTGACAACTCGGGAGTTCATCAGGTTTCAGTCGGACAACATCACGACTGTAGCTTACATCAACCATCAGGGAGGGACAAGAAGCTCCCTAGCAATGATGGAAGTATCAAAGATAATTCGCTGGGCAGAGTCTCACTCTTGCCACCTGTCAGCAATCCACATCCCGGGAGTGGAGAACTGGGAGGCGGATTTCTTAAGTCGTCAGACTTTTCATCCGGGGGAGTGGGAACTTCATCCGGAGGTCTTTGCCCAAATACTTCGACGTTGGGGCAAACCAGAGATAGATCTCATGGTGTCTCGACAGAACGCCAAGCTTCCTCGTTACGGGTCCAGATCCAGGGATCCAGGAGCAGTCCTAATAGATGCCCTGACAGCACCTTGGGACTTCAGGATGGCTTATGTGTTTCCACCCTTCCCGATGCTTCCTCGATTGATTGCCAGAATCAAACAGGAGAGAGCATCAGTGATTCTGATAGCACCTGCATGGCCACGCAGGACTTGGTATGCAGACCTGGTGGACATGTCATCCTGTCCACCTTGGTCTCTACCTCTGAAACAGGACCTTCTGATTCAGGGTCCTTTCAAACATCAAAATCTAATTTCTCTGAAGCTGACTGCTTGGAAATTGAACGTTTGATTTTATCAAAACGTGGGTTTTCTGAGTCAGTTATTGACACCTTAATACAGGCTAGGAAGCCTGTTACCAGAAAGATTTACCACAAAATATGGCGTAAATACCTTTATTGGTGTGAATCCAAAGGTTACTCTTGGAGTAAGGTTAGGATTCCTAGGATATTGTCTTTTCTACAAGAAGGTTTAGAAAAGGGTTTATCTGCTAGTTCATTAAAGGGACAGATCTCAGCTCTGTCTATTCTGTTACACAAACGTCTGTCAGAAGTGCCAGACGTTCAGGCTTTTTGTCAGGCTCTAGCGAGGATTAAGCCTGTGTTTAAGACTGTTGCTCCACCATGGAGTTTAAATCTTGTTCTAAACGTTTTACAGGGCGTTCCGTTTGAACCCCTCCATTCCATTGATATAAAGTTGTTATCTTGGAAAGTTCTATTTTTAATGGCTATTTCCTCGGCTCGAAGAGTCTCTGAGTTATCAGCCTTACATTGTGATTCTCCTTATTTGATTTTTCATTCGGATAAGGTAGTTCTGCGTACTAAACCTGGGTTCTTACCCAAGGTAGTCACTAACAGGAATATCAATCAAGAGATTGTTGTTCCTTCTTTGTGTCCAAATCCTTCTTCAAAGAAGGAACGCTTACTACATAATCTGGACGTAGTTCGTGCCCTAAAATTTTACTTACAGGCAACTAAGGAATTTCGACAAACGTCTTCTCTGTTTGTCGTGTACTCTGGTCAGAGGAGAGGTCAAAAGGCTTCGGCAACCTCTCTTTCCTTTTGGCTTCGTAGTATAATACGTTTAGCTTATGAGACTGCTGGACAGCAGCCTCCTGAAAGAATTACAGCCCATTCTACTAGAGCTGTGGCTTCCACTTGGGCCTTCAAGAATGAGGCCTCTGTTGAACAGATTTGCAAGGCTGCAACTTGGTCTTCGCTTCATACTTTTTCCAAATTTTACAAATTTGACACATTTGCTTCCTCGGAGGCTATTTTTGGGAGAAAGGTTCTTCAGGCAGTGGTTCCTTCTGTATAAAAGAGCCTGCCTATCCCTCCCGTCATCCGTGTACTTTTGCTTTGGTATTGGTATCCCAGAAGTAATGATGACCCGTGGACTGATCACACTTAACAGAAGAAAACATAATTTATGCTTACCTGATAAATTCCTTTCTTCTGTGGTGTGATCAGTCCACGGCCCACCCTGTTTTTTAAGGCAGGTAATTATTTTTAAATTATACTCCAGTCACCACTACACCCTTGGTTCCTCCTTTCTCGTTGGTCCTTGGTCGAATGACTGGGGGTGACGTAGAGGGGAGGGGCTATATGCAACTCTGCTGGGTGAATCCTCTTGCACTTCCTGTTGGGGAGGAGTAATATCCCAGAAGTAATGATGACCCGTGGACTGATCACACCACAGAAGAAAGGAATTTATCAGGTAAGCATAAATTATGTTTTTAAGGGTAGCTGTTTGCTTTTGGATTAAAAACTCCATATGAACATTTCATTTGAGACAAAGAAACGTTAGAGAACTGCAGTTCTACAAAATATATATATATATATATATCGAACCCTCCAACTATAGACATATAGGGGTAATGAAGATACCTCACTCAAATGTACTATTGGAGCATGTAAATTAATGTAGTGTAGAGCTAATATATGGATATATCCTATTTCCTTGAGTTATATGCTTATTAAGATATGTGAAGCAGTATTTTATGGGGAACTTAAGAAGAAAAATGAGACTGATATAGTAAAGAGCCATTGTTATGTAATTAGTTACATACTGTATTATATAGCATATTTATTCCCAAACTGCTATTAATGATAAGAGTGCCATACTTGGCTAAGAGCATGTCTGGGATGTGGGCATTGGGTAGTTTTACTTTTGGTGCTTAAGTATTAACCAAAAAGTGATATATTGCTAGGGGATGATAGCCAACTGGTTTTGGTGTATCATATATAGGTTTTACAGAGAAAAATCCCTATCTATTAACTTACTTATGTATTGTATATAGCAGAGACACACATCTAAGTTCACTATCCTAACTAACAATAGCATATCGGAGCAGGGGATATTTAGAGTTACTACGTCTTAGCCTATTCCGGCTCTAAGCTGAATCAAAGTGTAGGAATTGTTCCGCACACTTAGCCAGCACCCAGTAAACAGGACACTAATTAATGGCCTGCTGAGAAATCCTTCTTCGGTTCCACTTGGGAGGAATACTCCGCTAGCTGATCCTAAGATCTGGATGAGACATACATCACCGTGACTTTCTTGAAAATCTAAAGAATCCTCAAAACCCTCCTGGGCTTTCGTTGCCAAAGAGAGAATTGTGGGAGATTAATTTCGAAACTCAGCGATCTCCGCCTTAATCTTCTCTGGTGAACTGTAGTCCCCATCCCTCCGCCAGAAGCCGGAAGCATCCCCTGCGGTAGGGACTGTGGTAAGGAGCACAGGCCTCCTGTACATACTGTGCGGTACACAGATAGGCCTTCCCTCTCTCTCAGAAAAAATTACGTGTAGCTTCCTAACACATCCTTGAGCAATGGAGCTGGTAACTATTTCTATTCTGGGCTCCTGTGGATCGGCTTTGGTAGTTATGTGCTTCACTAGATACATCAAGTTGTCAAAGCTCTTGTTCATCTTGCTCTCCAGGTCCATTAATAAATTATGAATAGTTACTTTAGCTTTCCCCATGTTGAGATCTGAAGATGGCAGTCTGAGTCTTGATGTGAGGTAAGTATAGTTCTATGGGGAAAAACGTAGCCATGCGGTCGGAAATGCTCCATCCAGTACACTAGACTGTCTATCTTTAGAGCAAGTCAAGTTAATGCGACACTAGGGTGGTTTGTTGAGTCCAGACTGTGTCGGATTTCAGTAGGCCATCGGCTTCTCATATTTGCCCCGCGATCGGTAGGATTAGCGATGCAGGTCAAATAATCTTTTTATGAGGTTAGAATCACATTTTATAAAGTTTAGAGTCGGGAGCTCTTAGGCAATGCGTCCTGCAGCTTTGGTGGTTGATTCCGCCTCCCTACATGTTACAATTTTTCTTCATAAATGGAAAGAGTCCACAGCTGCATTCATTACTTTTGGGAAATAAGAAACTGGCCACCAGGAGGAGACAAAGACACCCCAGCCAAAGGCTTTGCCTTTCGTCCCAGGAGGTTGGCAGAGAAGTGTCAGAAGTTTGTTTTGTCTCTTATGGAGGGTAGTACTCTTCGACATGGGACAGGAGTTTTAAGTAATCCTATCAGTCTCTCAGTGAGGGCCTGGATGAAAGTTAGAGTCTTTCTGCAAAACCATCCCGACTCATATTAACAGCTCCACAAGCAATTGGCGTTGTCGAACTTCGCTTCGCTGCCTGCTTTCTTCTCTCAAGTCCATGGCGGAGGTGCTGCTACTATTCGTCACACTTGAAGGGCCGTGTTCCTTTTCCACGGCATAGATTCCGGTAAGATCGTTTCATTTTACTTCATCAGAATGTACTATAACTTATTTGCTTCCCGTAAGGTACTATCTTGCGGGAATTATTATATTATATAGTATATAATATAGGGCCTCAGCGAGGCTCCTTTGGTATCTTGGAATCAAGGGTTAATATCTTCTGAGGGGGATTATTGAACAGGGGTTGTTTAATCATGTTTATGTGATTCAATCTGCTTATGTTTAGTGTTAACTGGGCTCTCGGTTTAGAATATAAGGGCCTTTGGAAGTGACACGACCTTATGGTTGGGCGCGTTTTGTTTTGGACTATACGGTTCACCTTGTGACTGTACGTATTTACGTTCTAGTCTTCCATTTCCGCATTCCTGACCGTGTGGTGACTGAAGAATTCTGGTCTGCCAGTGTCTGGTTCCTAGGAGGTGCTGAGTGCCCAAGCCATTGTGGGTGTCAGGTGCCGTTTAGAATTTTCTTTAGTCCATATTATTATATTCTCTATCTAGTTATGGAGGGTTCTGATGCTGAAATTGTTCAAATTTCAGATTCAGATTCTTTGACTTGTGAAGAATGCAAATTGCCCCCTTTGACACAGGTCAATCAGTTGTGTTCGATATATGCCTTGTTCCTCGGGCTCGGGGAATCAAGGGTCAGCTGAGCCATCCGCCTCTGGGGGTTCTGTCCTCCGAGAGACGAGTGCCCTACCGCTCACTACTACTACACATGCGGGTAACCCAGATTATGTTTATCCCTCCTTGCAGGGTGGCTTGTTCCCCCCAGAGGTGGCAGCTCGTTTTCGCTTTCACATATTTTTGGCGATTATGCGTCTGCAAAGTCTAGACGTTTATTTGCGTTTGTGCTTGTGCCCTATTGCCCCGGTCTCCCGGCCTTGGGTGGGCCTATACAGTTTCCTGCGGGTGTAGCTGTCCCTGAGTGTTGTGCCTTTCGTTACAGAATAGCGCGCCTTCACCTTTTACTCAGACACGTTTTTGAGTTGTTAGACAATCCTATCCTTAACGGATAAGGGAATCTGCAGTATTCTACTTCGAATGGCTCACCTCATTAGACATGAGCGGATGACGTAATTTCCTGATTGTCGGTTATTGAGATCTTTCCCAGTTTTTGTTGGAAGATCAGGGTTCCGTTTGGCTGGTCCTGCAGGTATGCCTGTTTCTTCTTGTGCGTTTACCTACGGGTTGCCTTATATTTTCTTTTATTCGGTTAGGATAACTTATTTTTGATTACATGTTTCCTTCAGGAACTTTCTCTGTGATCGATTCTCGCTGTTTACTTCTGCAGAAGTTTGTTAAGGGACATGCTAGTCCTATGTTTTGTCTGTTACTCTCGTCCCCTCTGTGGATTCAGGCAGCTTGACGGTTATGGCCCTGTCTGCAGGCTGGTCCTGTCGGGTTCAGATCTTCTGTCTCGTGGCTTGTTCAGACACGTGGCATTTGTTCTGCCTGGCTGGTCCGGTTGAGGCGCAAGTGTTCACTTTATTATTTGGGTTTCTTGTTTCTCTTTTACAAGTTTCAGCTAAGCCTTCTAACGAGGACTCGTGGGTCCGTGAGGCTGGAAGGATTGTTTCAGTCCTTATTGAGCCTTCAGGCTGGTCCTAGAGTATGCTTCCTCACGTGGAAGGATTAGGGGTTTAGCGCTTCCTTACCGCTGGTTTAAGGTGGTTCGGCCTTTCAGAGGCTCTAGGAATTGTCCTGTTGGACGTTTTCCTTCCGTGGTTCTCTTGTCAGTGAGACCTTGGACTTCTCCATGTGGGTTAGGTCTCCTTACGGGGCCCTGGGTTTCCCTTTGGGAGATGGTTGCTCTCTTCTTTCAGACCCTTTGGATTTTGTCCGTTCCTCCATGTGAGTTGGGTCTCCATTGGGTTCCTGAATTTCCCTTCGAGAGAGTTCTTTTGGACTCTGCTTGGGATTTTTCCCGGACCTGGGGATGTTCTGCATCCTTGGTTTCTTTTACAAAGATATGACGAGTCCACGGATTTCATCCTTACTTGTGGGATATTAACCTCCTGCTAACAGGAAGTGGCAAAGAGCACCACAGCAGAGCTGTATATATAGCCCCTCCCTTCCCCTCCACCTCCAGTCATTCTCTTTGCCTGTGTTATACTAGGAAGACATGGTAAAGTGAGGTGTTGGTTTTAGTTTCTTCAATCAAGAGGTTTTTTTATTTTAAATGGTACCGTTGTGTACTATTTTCCTCAGGGGGATATGGAAGAAGATTTCTGCCCTGAGGTTTGATGATCTTAGCAGTTGTAACTAAGATCCACGCTGGTTCCCACAAGACTTCTGAAGGTAACCATGAGACATCTTCAGTGTGGAGACCGGTTTCATGCTACAAGCAGCATTAAGGTATGTGCAGCCTTTTTTTCTGAGGAGACTTGGTGTATCAGAACTGGCTGGCATTATTTCCCTGTATGGGAATGGGGTAAGCAGTAAGACCTATTTTAATAAGAGGGGTATTACTGGAGTCCCTATATTATATTTATCATTAGTTGATATTTGGGCATTATGTGACATGGGAGACTATGTAAAAAACGATGTTTTATGTTTTTTATTTTTCTGTGTGTACTTTTATTTTGGTGCAAAACCACATTCCATGCGGTTTTGTTTGGGCCTACTCTGACTTTTTTACCTTAAGGGGCGGAGCTTATTTTCACGCGCTCAGATGCGCACTTCCTTCAGGCTGAGCAGCAGCAAGCAGTAACTCGGTGGCTCCTGGACTGTGTAGCTGGTCTGAAGGGGGCTGTGGCGAGGTGCAGAGGGTATTTTTATCTATCTTTTGACTAGTTGTTGATATAAGTACTTCTAAAGCCTTATTTCTGCCCTTGCTTCTGGGTGCAGTCATTTTTGGATTAGCCAATGATATTAAGTTAAATTTGGGAGTAATTTAACGTTTTTTGAGCATTTAGAAAAATTGTTCACTTTTTCTTTTTTTAAAGGCACAGTACACGTTTTTTCTAATGTTTATTTTATGCTATAAATAAGTGTTTAAACGACTTTTTGTGGTATTACTAGTCTGTTCAACATGTCTGACATTGAGGTTTTCCATTGTTCTATGTGTTTAGAAGCCATTGTGCAACCCCCTCTAACATTGTGTAACTTTTGTACTGAAAGGGCCTTTCAATGTAAAAAGCATATTTTAAATAAAGTAAGTGTGCCTAAGGATGATTCTCAGTCTGAAGAGAATCAGGATATGCCATCCAATTCTCCCCAAGTGTCACAACTTTTAACGCCCACACAAGCGACGCCTAGTACTTCTAGTGCGTCTAATTGCTTTACTCTGCAGGAGATGGCTGCAGTTATGTCAACTACCCTTACAGAGGTATTGTCTAAATTACCAGTGTTGCAGGGTAGACGCAGTAGGTCAAGTATTAATGTAAATACTGAATCCACTGATGCTTTATTAGCTATTTCCGATGTTCCCTCACAGTGCTCTGAGTTGGGGATCAGGGAATTACTGTCTGAGGGTGAAATTTCTGATTCAGGGAATGTTTTGCCTTAGACAGATTAGGATGCTTTGTCATTTAAATTTAAGCTTGAACACCTCTGCCTGTTACTTAGGGAGGTTTTAGCGACTCTGGATGATTGTGATCCTATTGTGATTCCTCCAGAGAAATTGTGTAAAATGGATAAATATTTGGAAGTTCCTACTTACACTGATGTTTTTCCGGTTCCTAAGAGAATTTCGGAAATTATTAGAAAGGAATGGGATAGACCAGGTATACCGTTTTTTCCCTCTCCTAATTTTAAGAAAATGTTTCCCATATCAGATACCATTCGGGACGCATGGCAAACGGTCCCTAAGGTAGAGGGAGCTATAGCTTCCCTAGCTAAGCGTACTACTATACCCATTGAGAATAGTTGTGCTTTCAAGGACCCTATGGATAAGAAATTAGAGGGTCTACTAAAGAATTTATTTGTTAAACAGGGATTTCTTTTACAACCTACGGCTTGCATTGTTCCAGTAACTACTGCAGCAGCTTTTTGGTTTGAGGCTCTAGAAGAGTCTCTTAAGGTTGAGACTCCATTAGATGACATTCTAGATAGAATTTAGGCTCTTAAGCTAGCTAATTCTTTTATTACTGATGCCGCTTTTCAAATTGCTAAATTAGCGGCAAAAAATGCAGGATTTGCTATTTTAGCACGTTGAGCATTATGGCTCAAATCTTGGTCTGCTGATGTGTCATCAAAACATAAGCTTTTAGCTATTCCCTTTAAAGGTAAGACTCTTTTTGGGCCAGAATTGAAGGAAATCATTTCTGATATTACAGGAGGTAAAGGCCATGCCTTACCTCAGGATAAGTTGGTTAAAATGAGGGGTAAACAGAACAATTTTCGTTCCTTTCGGAACTTTAAAGGAGGACCCCCTGCTTCTTCTTCCACAAAGCAGGAAGGGAATTTTTCCCAATCTAAGTCAGTCTGGAGACCCAATCAGAACTGGAATAAGGGTAAACAATCCAAAAAGCCCACTGCTGGTCCTAACAGCATGAAGGGGTGGCCCCCGATCCGGGACCGGATCTAGTAGGGGGCAGACTCTGCTCAAGCTTGGGCAGACTTTGCTCAGGCTTGGGCAAGAGATGTTCAGGATTCCTGGGCACTAGAAATAGTGACCCACGGTTATCAATTGGAATTTAAGGATTTCGTCCCAAGAGGGAGATTTCATCTTTCAAAATTATCTGCAAACCAGATAAAAAGAGAGGCGTTCTTACGCTGTATAAAAGACCTTTTTACTATGGGAGTAATCTGTCCAGTTCCAAAATTGGAACAGGGACAGGGGTTTTACTCAAACCTATTTGTCGTTCCCAAAAAAGAGGGAACGTTCAGACCCATTTTAGACCTCAAGTGTCTAAACAAATTTCTAAGAGTTCCATCATTCAAGATGGAGACAATTCAAACGATTTTGCCAATGATCCAAGAGGGTCAATATATGACTACCGTGGATTTGAAGGATGCTTACCTTCATATTCCAATCCACAAAGATCATCATTGGTTTCTAAGGTTTGCCTTCTTGGACAAACATTTTCAGTTTGTGGCTCTTCCTTTCGGGTTGGCCACAGCACCCAGAATCTTCACGAAGGTTCTAGGGTCTCTTTTGGCGGTTCTCAGACCGCAATGGATAGCGGTGGCGCCTTATCTGGACGATATTCTGATTCAGGCGTCAACATATCATCTGACAAAATCTCACACGGACACAGTGTTGTCTTTTCTGAGAACTCACGTCTGGAAGGTGAACATAAAGAAGAGTTCACTTGTCCCACATACAAGGGTTCCTTTCTTGGGAACTCTGATAGACTCGGTAGCCATGAAAGTATTTCTAACGGAGGTCAGAAAATCAAAGATTCTGAATACTTGCCGAGCACTTCAGTCCATTCCTCGGCCATCAGTGGCTCAGTGTATGGAGGTAATTGGATTAATGGTAGAGGCAATGGACATCGTTCCGTTCGCTCGCTTTCATCTCAGACCTCTGCAACTGTGCATGCTTGGTCAGTGGAATGGGGATTATGCGGATTTATCTCCTCAGATAATTCTGGATCAAGAGACCAGACACACTCTTCTTTGGTGGTTGTCACCGGATCATCTGTCCCAGGGGACTTGTTTCCACATACCCTCGTGGGTGATAGTGACAACAGATGCCAGCCTTCTGGGCTGGGGTGCAGTTTGGAATTCCCTGAAGGCTCAGGGTGTTTGGGCTCAAGTGGAGTCTCTACTTCCAATCAATATTCTGGAACTGAGGGCAATATTCAATGTGCTTCAGGCGTGGCCTCAGTTGGCTTCAGCCAAATTCATCAGATTCCAGTCGGACATCATCACGACTGTGGCATATGTCAATCATCAGGGGGGAACAAGGAGTTCCTTAGCGATGATAGAAGTATCCAAGATAATCAGTTGGGCAGAGGCCCACTCTTGTCATCTGTCAGCGATCTACATCCCAGGGGTAGAGAACTGGGAAGCAGATTTTCTAAGTCGGCAGACTTTTCATCCGGGGGAGTGGGAACTTCACCCGGAGGTATTTGCCTCATTGATTCTCAGATGGGGCAGACCGGAATTGGATTTGATGGCATCTCGTCAGAATGCCAAGCTTCCAAGATACGGATCCCGGTCAAGGGATCCTCAGGCCGAACTGATAGATGCCTTGGCAGTGCCTTGGTTCTTCAGCCTAGCTTATGTGTTTCCGCCATTTCCTCTCCTCCCATGCGTGATTGCTCGAATCAAACAGGAGAGAGCTTCAGTGATCCTGATAGCGCCTGCGTGGCCACGCAGGACTTGGTATGCGGATCTAGTGGACATGTCCTCTCTTCCGCCGTGGAAACTTCCATTGAGACAGGATCTTCTCATTCAAGGGCCTTTCCAACATCCAAATCTAATTTCTCTGCAGCTGACTGCGTGGAGATTGAACGCTTGATTTTATCGAAGCAAGGATTCTCTGATTCAGTCATCAATACTTTGATACAGGCTAGAAAGCCTGTCACTAGAAAAATCTATCATAAGATATGGCGTAAATATCTTTATTGGTGTAAATCCAAGGGTTACTCATGGAGTAAGGTTAGGATTCTTAGGATTCTGTCTTTTCTCCAAGAAGGATTGGAGAAAGGGTTATCAGCGAGTTCCTTAAAGGGACAAATTTCAGCTTTGTCAATTTTGTTTCACAAACGTTTGGCAAATGTACCAGATGTTCAGTCTTTTTGTCAGGCTCTATCTAGAATTAAGCCTGTATTTAGACCTATTACTCCTCCCTTGAGTTTGAATTTAGTTCTTCGAGTTCTTCAAGGGGTTCCGTTTGAACCTATGCATTCCATAGATATTAAACTGATTCGCCTTATCTCATTTTTCATTCTGATAAGGTGGTTTTACGTACCAAGCCTGGATTTCCTCCTTAGGTTGTTTCGAATAAGAATATTAATGAGGAAATTGTTGTTCCTTCCTTGTGTCCTAATCCTTCTTCTAAGAAGGAGCGTCTATTACATAATTTGGATGTGGTCCGTGCCTTAAAGTTTTACTTACAGGCAACTAAGGATTTCCGTCAGTCATCTTCATTATTCATTGTTTATTCTGGAAAGCGTAGGGGTCAGAAAGCTACGGCTACCTCTCTTTCTTTTTGGCTGACAAGTATCATCCGCCTGGCATATGAGACTGCTGGACAGCAGCCTCCTGAAAGAATTACGGCTCATCCTACTAGGGCTGTGGCTTCCACATGGGCTTTTAAAAACAATGCTTCTGTTGAACAGATTTGTAAGGCTGCGACTTGGTCGTCCCTTCACACTTTTTCCAAATTTTTCAAATTTGATACTTTTGCTTCTTCTGAGGCTATCTTTGGGAGAAAGGTTCTTCAAGCAGTGGTGCCTTCTGTTTAGGTCTCTGTCTTGTCCCTCCCTTTCATCCGTGTCCTATTGCTTTGGTATTGGTTTCCCACAAGTAAGGATGAAATCCGTGGACTCGTCATATCTTTGTAAAAGAAAACTAAATTTATGCTTACCTGATAAATTACTTTCTTTTACGATATGACGAGTCCACGACCCACCCTGTTATTTTAAGACAGATTTATTTTATTTTTTGAAAACTTCAGTCACCTCTGCACCTTTTTAGCCTTTCCTTTTCTCTTCCTATAACCTTCGGCCGAATGACTGGAGGTGGAGGGGAAGGGAGAGGCTATATATACAGCTCTGCTGTGGTGCTCTTTGCCACTTCCTGTTAGCAGGAGGTTAATATCCCACAAGTAAGGATGAAATCCGTGGACTCGTCATATCGTAAAAGAAAGTAATTTATCAGGTAAGCATAAATTTAGTTTTTAGGCACTCCTCTGTCTCGTATGGTGAGGTGGAGACTAGCTTTTGATCGTGTGACCTTGTCCTTGTGGTATTCCCTTGCTTTGGACGTCTTGTGGCAGTCGAACACCTATGGGCTCTAGTGTCTTGGTTCGAGATGCCTTAGCTCCTTTGGAGCGTTGGACTTCGGCATGGGGTGGTCTCTTCCTTGGGTCGGGACTTGCGATGTCGTTCTTCGGGTTCTCCTGGATATTACATTAATATCTCCCTGTGGGTCTGTTTTCTATATCAGACGGGGTATTTAAATTTCTGGGATATTTTTTGTTTTAAACAATTGGGGGCTTGAACCTGTCATCGCCCTGGTTCTTCCGAGTGCTGAGGTTATTATTATTATTATCGGTTATTTGTAGAGCGCCAACAGATTCCGCAGCGCTAAGGTTCTTCCCCTTGTGGATTCTGTTGCGGGTTGTTACCGTTTTTTTCGGGATCTAGGACGGGTTCGGAGTTCTCCTGTTCCGGGAATTTAGGCTATGACCTTTAGTCTTGCTAGTAGATCTTGTCACAGTTGGCCAGATTTCCTGAGGATTGCTTCTCATTGGGCTTGTCTATGCTCAATGAACGGTTTGCTCAAGTAACCTGATGGCTTCGCGGTTCTGCAGGCGAAGGGTTATAGGGTAACCGCTGCAGCTAATGCACCTTGTCTGTGCGCTAAGTTTTCAGGGGATTCCTTCCAGGTTAATCTGCGTTGGAAAGCACTCTCTGATTCAGCCTGAGGCCTTGCGTCTCGTGGGCACGTGCTCTGTCTCTAATAGCCCCCTTTTTCTTAGGGGGGCTTGTTCTCCTATGGAGGCCTTGTTTTAGGACTTTCCTAGATTCAGGGGATGGAACACAGGTTTTAACCTATTTGGAGAGAGACATGCTCTCTGGGTTGTTCTGTTCTATCTGGAGTCTTGCTGGCTCCGTGTCGAGATGGGCCTTTGCTAAACTCTTCTGGGTCTTCGGCCTTGTTGACTGTCTTTATGGAGTTTCGGGGGGGTTCCCGAGCTCTGTGGAATGGCTGAAGCCATTTTTTTCGCTCTTTTGTGAGCGGGTGTTGGGGTTTTTCTGTTCCCGTTTTCGGACTTACTGATGCTTGGGCTGGCCCGGCTGGGAGTAGGTCCTGAGATTGTTGTTCCTTGGAGGTTTAATGGGCCTAGTTGAGGTTCTATGCTTCTCCCCTTTTTGGGACCGATGTGTCAGTCTGGCGGTTGGGATTGCCTAGATGGTGCCCTCTGTCTTTGAGTTTTTACAATCCGATATCTTGCTCAGCCGCATTTTTCTTCTTAGTAAGTATTCTCTCTTGGGTCGTCCTGATGACGGCTGCATGTTCTTGACCCGGGTGTTTACCTCGTCTAGGTCTGCTTCACGTATTTGCGTTGAATACTTCAGTATTCTAAGTGCTAACGACTTGAGGATAAGTCTTCTCGATGAGAGTAAAGATCGCTGTTCGGATGCCTGATCCTAGACCTTCTGTTTGTGTTGGTCTGGGCATTGCCTCCCCTTTGACGTGGACCAATTGGGGTCTTTATGAGCTGGGCTCGTTCTGGGGGTCTTCCTTTATGGAATTTTGTGGTGTTTTTCTTGCCCTGTCCCTTTGGGAGTTTTGGGCTGTTGTTCCCTTTGCTAGTAAGGGGTGTGTGGTTGGGGACCAACCGCTGGGCGACGGTGTTTCTTGGAGGACTGTTGACTCAGTTGAGTCTGATTTTGCGGTCTCTAGCTAGGCTTCCGGACTATCTGCGGGTTAGTGTCCTTGGGGCTTTTTCCTTTCAATGTTCTCGGCTTCGGACAAAGCAGGGTTTGTTGGGTAGTGGTTTTCAGGCCTGTTGCCCTCAGAATGGGCCGCCTCTTGTACCCTCCCGTCTTGGCATTCAGTGTCCTCTTTAGCTTGGGTAATGAATGCAGCTGTGGACTCTTTCCATTTATGAAGAATAACATAAATTATGCTTACCTGATAATTTTCTTTTTTCAGATGGAAAGAGTCCACAACTCCCCACCCGTATTTTTTCTGTGGGGCGTCTGTATTTTTATTCTTCTGGCAACTTTTCACCCTGATGTTTCTTCTACTGTTCCTTGTTCCTCGGCAGAATGACTGGGGAGTGGGAGGAATATTTAAGCCTTTGGCTGGGGTGTCTTTGCCTCCTCCTGGTGGCCAGGTTCTTATTTCCCAAAAGTAATGAATGCAGCTGTGGACTCTTTCCATCTGAAGAAAAGAAAATTATCAGGTAAGCATAATTTATGTTTTTAAGCAAACTCTTTTTACTGTACTTCTGTTATGGTCTTAAGTAATCTATACTGAGTTTTGAGACACTTCTAATATTTTCAGTTTAAAGGGATACTAACTCCACATTTTTTATTTCGTGATTCAGATAGAGCATGCACTTTTAAGCAACTTTCTAATTTACTCCTATTATCATTTTTTCTTTGTCCTCATTTTACCTTGATTTGAAAAGCAGTAATAAAAGGTTATGAGCCGGCCCATTTTTACTACTTCATCTTGGTAGAGCTTGCTGATTGGTTTGCTACTTTTAGCCACAAATCAGCAAGTGCTACCCAGGTGCTGAACAAAAAATGGTCCGGCTCTAAATCTTACAGTACTGCTTTTTCAAATCAAGATAGCATGAGAACAAAGAAAAATTGATAATAGGAGTACATTAGAAAGGTGCTTAGAATCTCATGCTCTATCTGAACCATGAAAGAAAAAAATTGGGTTTAGTATCCCTTTAAGACACATAAATAGTAAGAATTATGTGACTTTAGAGTCCAGTTAGAATATTTATTTAAATGTTTATTATTGGTCCTACTATTCTGGATATGCAGTTTCTAAGAAACAATACAAATTGAATACTAAATATCTAAAGATCTGTTTCTAATGAGTCTGGAAAGTCTATTAAAACGAAAAATTCTAAATCATCACAGTCATGTTTGTTGATGTATTTAACTTGAGGAACAGCTGACCGTTATGTGCTCCTGTAGCATCTGATTTCAGCTTTGTTTTTAAATAAATGGAAAAGAGACAACATTTATTAAAGGGCCACTAAACCCAAAATCTTTCTTTCATGATTCAGATAGAGAATAGAAATTTAAACAACATTACAATTTACTTCCATTATTTATTTTGCTTCATTTTTTAAATATCCTTAGTTGAAGAAAAAGCAATGCACATGGTGAGCCAATCACACGAGGCTTCTATGTGCAGCAACCAATCAGCAGCCAGTGAGCATATCTAGATATGCTTTTCATCAAAGAATATCAAGAGAATAAAACAAATTAGATAATATAAGTAAATTAGAAAGATGTTTAAAATTGCATTCTCTTTCTAAATCATAAAAGAAAAAATGTGGGTGGCATGTCCCTTTAAGTTGCTAGTGGATTTGTCTTTTGTGACATTATTAATAAATATATATATATGTGTGTGTGTGTATATGTATATATATATATATGTGTGTGTGTGTATATATATATATATGTATATATATATATATGTGTGTGTGTGTGTGTGTGTATATATATATATACATATATATATATATATATATAAATAAATAGAGGGTATCAAATTCTGCTGTGTTTAAGTGCAAGAAGTTAATCTGAAAATAGTCTCTCCTGGTGTGTTTTTTTTTTTAAGGCAGCTGTAACTGATAAATCCACTATAACCAGTGGATATAGGAAAAATATTTGTCAGTGGGTGGGCCAGGAACAGCGCTCATAGAAAGGAAGAGAAGATATATATATATACTACTACATTGCTACTGTAAACCATATTTAGTTCCAGCATATTGACTAATCTGTATGTATGTATTTTTTTACCAGTACCTGCTGAAAGTGAATGAAATAAAGATTAAAAAAGGAGTTGATCTGCTGCAAAACTTAATAAAGTATTTTCACGCACAGTGCAAGTAAGTTGACATACTTATTCTTCTGTGAACTTGTGTCTTTTAATGTTGCATTAAGTATAATTTTAAAGATTAGAGATATTATCTCTGTAATATATATTCTCATTTGCATGTGCATTAAAGAGAAGTTTGTGTTTTGTAGGTTGGGTTTGAAAAAGGATCAATGTTAGTTTTTTGTCTGTGAATAAAAATACTGAACACCCAGTGTTAGAAATCTTGCCAATTATAGAGTAAAGGGCATTCATATACCATGCCTAAACAATAGGTGTAGAACTATGCTGGTATGAAGAACTTAATTGTTAAAGGGACATTTTAAACTGTTTAAACACACACGGTAAAGTCTCACGCAGGAAGCACAAGCATTGCAGTTTCAAAGCTGAATACAGCTGGCTGGTGATTGGCTGGGTTGTGTGACTGCTTTTGCTGATTGGCTCACCAGCTGTTTCCTGCTCAGGACCAGCAATTCTCTGTGTCCCCCGTGCAGGACTTTACATACGTGTTTTAAACCATTTGAGGGGGTTAAACACATGCAGTTCCAGGGTTAGTAGTGCAAAACTTGTATGTGTTTAACCTCTTTTGCAGGAGTTAAACACACAGTTATATGGAAGCAAAAGTGCAACAATAAAATGCTCTAACACGTTATAACATTGTCTTTTTGCACTTTAATATCCCTTTAAACAGCTTTTACTTAACATTTTTTGAGACGGAACCTTTTTTCATGTGTAGATTCTGCTTTTTCATATGCCTGATATAAGTCTTTTGTACAATGCCTCAGATGGAGGTCTCAATACAAATGAGCAAAGATCAGGACAAAATGACACAAGGATAATGCACTTTGTCTACTTTAGCGTAAGCAATTTACAGAGACTTGATGCAGGTGGTTAGATCTGAGGATGTGTACGTGGGTAAAATGGTATTTACTTGATTGTTAGAAGTGCTGAGTTGTAACTGTACAGCAGGAATGATGTCTAGTGTATCAATAAAAGCACAAGGCTTCCGCTCACTGTCACTTTCATGATTATCTGCATTTATTTGTATTTGTATACTTCCTCACTGGATCTGCCTGTTTCATAATGGTCACTTCTGTATTCTTGTAATTTGTGTCTGCATAGAAGTTGCTTTGTTCCCACTGAAAGAGCAATAAGCAGTGTTATAAAGACAGGAATTAGCATTCTGCCAAAAAGTGAACGGTGGACCCTCTCCTGTCAAGACTGGTGCCGCATTTTAAAGTCAGTAGTTAAGAGTTTTACACTACAACGCTGTAGCATAAAACTCTTAACTAAAATGCTAAAAAGTACACTAACACCCATAAACTACCTATTAACCCCTAAACCGAGGCCCTCCCGCACCGTAAACATTAAAAAAAAAAAATTAACCCCTAATCTGCCGAACTGGACATTGCCGACACTATAATAAATATATTAACCCCTAAAACGCTGCACTCCCGCATCGCAAACGCTAGTTAAATATTATTAACCCCTAATCTGCTGTCCCTAATATCGCCGACACCTACCTACATTTATTAACCCCTAATCTGCCGCCCCAACTATATTAAAGTTATTAACCCCTAAATCTAAGTCTTATCCTAACACTCCCTAACTTAAATATAATTTAAATAAATCTAAATAAGTATAACTATCATTAACTAAATTAATCCTATTTAATACTAAATAATTACCTATAAAATAAACCCTAAGCTAGAAACAATATAACTAATAGTATAACTAATAGTTGCATTGTATCTAGCTTAGGGTTTATTTCTCCAACATAGGTGTGTCCGGTCCACGGCGTCATCCTTACTTGTGGGATATTCTCTTCCCCAACAGGAAATGGCAAAGAGCCCAGCAAAGCTGGTCACATGATCTCTCCTAGGCTCCGCCTTCCCCAGTCATTCTCTTTGCCGTTGTACAGGCAACATCTCCACGGAGATGGCTTAGAGTTTTTTGGTGTTTAACTGTAGTTTTTATTCTTCAATCAAGAGTTTGTTATTTTAAAATAGTGCTGGTATGTACTATTTACTCTGAAACAGAAAAGTGATGAAGATTTCTGTTTGTAAGAGGAAAATGATTTTAGCAAACGTTACTAAAATCGATGGCTGTTTCCACACAGGACTGTTGAGAGGAATTAACTTCAGTTGGGGGAAACAGTGAGCAGACTTTTGCTGCTTGAGGTATGACACATTACTAACAAGACGATGTAATGCTGGAAGCTGTCATTTTCCCTATGGGATCCGGTAAGCCATTTTTATTACATAAGAATAAAGGGCTTCACAAGGGCTTTTAAGACTGGTAGACATTTTCTGGGCTAAAACGATTGATATATAAGCATTTTTAATACTTCATAGCTTTGAGGAATTATTTTATTCTTGGGAATTATGTAAAATAACCGGCAGGCACTGTATTGGACACCTTATTCTCTAGGGGCTTTCCCTAATCATAGGCAGAGCCTCATTTTCGCGCCTCTATTGCGCACTTGTTTTTGGGAAGCATGACATGCAGATGCATGTGTGAGGAGCTCTGATACATAGAAAAGGCTTTCTGAAGGCGTCATTTGGTATCGTATTCCCCTTTGGGCTTGGTTGGGTCTCAGCAAAGCAGATACCAGGGACTGTATAGGGGTTAAATATAAAAACGGCTCCGGTTCCGTTATTTTAAGAGTTAAAGCTTTCAAATTTGGTGTGCAATACTTTTAAGGCTTTAAGACACTGTGGTGAAATTTTGGTGAATTTTGAACAATTCCTTCATACTTTTTCACATTTGCAGTAATAAAGTGTGTTCAGTTTAAAATTTAAAGTGACAGTAACGGTTTTATTTTAAAACGTTTTTTGTACTTTGTTATCAAGTTTATGCCTGTTTAACATGTCTGAACTACCAGATAGACTGTGTTCTGTATGTGGGGAAGCCAAGGTTCCTTCTCATTTAAATAGATGTGATTTATGTGACACAAAATTTAGAGAAAATGATGCCCAAGATGATTCCTCAAGTGAGGGGAGTAAGCATGGTACTGCATCATCCCCTCCTTCGTCTACGCCAGTCTTGCCCACACAGGAGGCCCCTAGTACATCTAGTGCGCCAATACTCCTTACTATGCAACAATTAACGGCTGTAATGGATAATTCTATCAAAAACATTTTAGCCAAAATGCCCACTTATCAGCGAAAGCGCGACTGCTCTGTTTTAGAAAATACGGAAGAGCATGAGGACGCTGATGATATTGGTTCTGAAGTGCCCCTACACCAGTCTGAGGGGGCCAGGGAGGTTTTGTCTGAGGGAGAAATTTCAGATTCAGGGAAAATTTCTCAACAAGCTGAACCTGATGTGATTACATTCAAATTTAAATTGGAACATCTCCGCGCTCTGCTTAAGGAGGTGTTATCTACTCTGGATGATTGTGAGAATTTGGTCATTCCAGAGAAATTATGTAAGATGGACAAGTTCCTAGAGGTCCCGGGGCCCCCCGAAGCTTTTCCTATACCCAAGCGGGTGGCGGATATTGTAAACAAAGAATGGGAAAGGCCCGGCATACCTTTCGTCCCTCCCCCTATATTCAAGAAATTGTTTCCTATGGTCGACCCCAGAAAGGACTTATGGCAGACAGTCCCCAAGGTCGAGGGGGCGGTTTCTACTCTAAACAAACGCACCACTATACCCATAGAAGATAGTTGTGCTTTCAAAGATCCTATGGATAAAAAATTAGAGGGTTTGCTTAAAAAGATGTTTGTTCAGCAAGGTTACCTTCTACAACCAATTTCATGCATTGTTCCTGTCACTACAGCAGCGTGTTTCTGGTTCGATGAACTAGAAAAAGGCGCTCAATAAAGATTCTTCTTATGAGGAGATTTTGGACAGAATCCATGCTCTCAAATTGGCTAACTCTTTCACCTTAGACGCCACTTTGCAATTGGCTAGATTAGCGGCGAAAAATTCTGGGTTTGCTATTGTGGCGCGCAGAGCGCTTTGGCTAAAATCTTGGTCAGCGGATGCGTCTTCCAAGAATAAATTGCTTAACATTCCTTTCAAGGGGAAAACGCTGTTTGGCCCTGACTTGAAAGAGATTATTTCTGATATCACTGGGGGTAAGGGCCACGCCCTTCCTCAGGATAGGTCTTTCAAGGCTAAAAATAAACCAAATTTTCGTCCCTTTCGCAGAAACGGACCAGCCCCAAGTGCTACATCCTCTAAGCAAGAGGGTAATACTTCTCAAGCCAAGCCAGCCTGGAGGCCAATGCAAGGCTGGAACAAAGGTAAGCAGGCCAAGAAACCTGCCACTGCTACCAAGACAGCATGAGATGTTGGCCCCCGATCCGGGACCGGATCTGGTGGGGGGCAGACTCTCTCTCTTCGCTCAGGCTTGGGCAAGAGATGTTCTGGATCCTTGGGCGCTGGAAATAGTCTCCCAAGGTTATCTTCTGGAATTCAAGGGGCTTCCCCCAAGGGGGAGGTTCCACAGGTCTCAATTGTCTTCAGACCACATAAAAAAACAGGCATTCTTACATTGTGTAGAAGACCTGTTAAAAATGGGAGTGATTCATCCTGTTCCATTAGGAGAACAAGGGAAGGGGTTCTACTCCAATCTGTTCATAGTTCCCAAAAAAGAGGGAACATTCAGACCAATCTTAGATCTCAAGATCCTAAACAAGTTTCTCAAGGTTCCATCGTTCAAAATGGAAACCATTCGAACAATTCTTCCTTCCATCCAGGAAGGTCAATTCATGACCACGGTGGATTTAAAGGATGCGTATCTACATATTCCTATCCACAAGGAACATCATCGGTTCCTAAGGTTCGCCTTTCTGGACAAGCATTACCAGTTTGTGGCACTTCCGTTCGGATTAGCCACTGCTCCAAGAATTTTCACAAAGGTACTGGGGTCCCTTCTAGCGGTGCTAAGACCAAGGGGCATTGCAGTAGTACCTTACTTGGACGACATTCTGATTCAAGCGTCGTCCCTTCCACAAGCAAAGGCTCACACGGACATCGTCCTGGCCTTTCTCAGATCTCACGGGTGGAAAGTGAACGTAGAAAAAAGTTCGCTATCTCCGTCAACAAGAGTTCCCTTCTTGGGAACAATAATAGACTCCTTAGAAATGAGGATTTTTCTGACAGAGGCCAGAAAATAAAAACTTCTAAACTCTTGTCAAGTACTTCATTCTGTTCCTCTTCCTTCCATAGCGCAGTGCGTGGAAGTAATAGGTTTGATGGTCGCGGCAATGGACATAGTTCCTTTTGCGCGAATTCATCTGAGACCATTACAACTGTGCATGCTCAGTCAGTGGAATGGGGATTATACAGACTTGTCTCCGACGATACAAGTAGATCAGAGGACCAGAGATTCACTCCGTTGGTGGCTGTCCCTGGACAACCTGTCACAGGGGATGAGCTTCCGCAGACCAGAGTGGGTCATTGTCACGACCGACGCCAGTCTGGTGGGCTGGGGCGCGGTCTGGGGACTCCTGAAAGCTCAGGGTCTTTGGTCTCGGGAAGAATCTCTTCTCCCGATAAATATTCTGGAACTAAGAGCGATATTCAATGCTCTCAAGGCTTGGCCTCAGCTAGCAAAGGCCAAATTCATACGGTTTCAATCGGACAACATGACGACTGTTGCGTACATCAACCATCAGGGGGGAACAAGGAGTTCCCTGGCGATGGAAGAAGTGACCAAAATCATTCATTGGGCGGAGTCTCACTCCTGCCACTTGTCTGCAATCCACATTCCAGGAGTGGAAAATTGGGAAGCGGATTTTCTGAGTCGTCAGTCATTTCATCCGGGGGAGTGGGAACTCCATCCGGAAATCTTTGCCCAAATTACTCAGTTGTGGGGCAGTCCAGACATGGATCTGATGGCCTCTCGTCAGAACTTCAAGGTTCCTTGCTACGGGTCCAGATCCAGGGATCCCAAGGCGACTCTAGTAGATGCACTAGTAGCACCTTGGACCTTCAAACTAGCGTATGTATTCCCACCGTTTCCTCTCATCCCCTGGCTGGTAGCCAGGATCTATCAGGAGAGGGCATCGGTGATCTTGATAGCTCCTGCGTGGCCACGCAGGACTTGGTATGCAGACCTGGTGAATATGTCATCTGCTCCACCATGGAAGCTACCTTTGAGACGGGACCTTCTTGTTCAAGGTCCGTTCGAACATCCGAATCTGGTCTCACTCCAACTGACTGCTTGGAGATTGAACGCTTGATTTTATCAAAGCGAGGGTTCTCAGATTCTGTCATTGATACTCTTGTTCAGGCCAGAAAGCCTGTAACTAGAAAAATTTACCATAAAATATGGAAAAAATATATCTGTTGGTGTGAATCTAAAGGATTCCCATGGAACAAGATAAAAATTCCTAAGATTCTATCCTTTCTACAAGAGGGTTTGGAGAAAGGATTATCTGCAAGTTCTTTGAAGGGACAGATTTCTGCTTTATCTGTTTTACTTCACAAAAAGCTGGCGGCTGTGCCAGATGTTCAAGCTTTTGTTCAGGCTCTGGTTAGAATCAAGCCTGTTTACAAACCTTTGACTCCTCCTTGGAGTCTCAATTTAGTTCTTTCAGTTCTTCAGGGGGTTCCGTTTGAACCCTTACATTCCATTGATATTAAGTTATTATCTTGGAAAGTTTTGTTTTTGGTTGCAATTTCTTCTGCTAGAAGAGTTTCAGAGTTATCTGCTCTGCAGTGTTCTCCTCCTTATCTGGTGTTCCATGCAGATAAGGTGGTTTTGCGTACTAAACCTGGTTTTCTTCCAAAAGTTGTTTCTAACAAAAACATTAACCAGGAGATAGTCGTGCCTTCTTTGTGTCCGAATCCAGTTTCAAAGAAGGAACGTTTGTTGCACAATTTGGATGTAGTTCGTGCTCTAAAATTCTATTTAGATGCTACAAAGGATTTTAGACAAACATCTTCCTTGTTTGTTGTTTATTCTGGTAAAAGGAGAGGTCAAAAAGCAACTTCTACCTCTCTCTCTTTTTGGCTTAAAAGCATCATCAGATTGGCTTACGAGACTGCCGGACGGCAGCCTCCTGAAAGAATCACAGCTCATTCCACTAGGGCCGTGGCTTCCACATGGGCCTTCATGAACGAGGCTTCTGTTGATCAGATATTTAAGGCAGCGACTTGGTCTTCACTGCACACTTTTACTAAATTTTACAAATTTGATACTTTTGCTTCTTCTGAGGCTATTTTTGGGAGAAAGGTTTTGCAAGCCGTGGTGCCTTCCATCTAGGTGACCTGATTTGCTCCCTCCCTTCATCCGTGTCCTAAAGCTTTGGTATTGGTTCCCACAAGTAAGGATGACGCCGTAGACCGGACACACCTATGTTGGAGAAAACAGAATTTATGTTTACCTGATAAATTACTTTCTCCAACGGTGTGTCCGGTCCACGGCCCGCCCTGGTTTTTTTAATCAGGTCTGATAATTTATTTTCTTTAACTACAGTCACCACGGTATCATATGATTTCTCCTATGCAAATATTCCTCCTTTACGTCGGTTGAATGACTGGGGAAGGCGGAGCCTAGGAGGGATCATGTGACCAGCTTTGCTGGGCTCTTTGCCATTTCCTGTTGGGGAAGAGAATATCCCACAAGTAAGGATGACGCTGTGGACCGGACACACCGTTGGAGAAAGTAATTTATCAGGTAAACATAAATTCTGTTTTTTATTTTACAGGCAAGTTTGTATTTATTTAAACTAGGTAGAATAGTTATTAAAAATAAATACAAAAGCACCTGTAAAATAAAACCTAACCTAAATTACAATTACACCTAACACTACACTATAATTAAATAAATTCCCTAAATTAAATACAATTAAATACAATTATCTAAAGTACCAAAAAAAACACTAAATTACAGAAAATAATAAACAAATTACAAGATTTTTAAACTAATTACACCTAATCTAATCCCCCTAACAAAATAAAAAGCCCCCCCCCCCCATCAAAATAAAAAAAAACCCTACTATACACTAAATTACAAATATCCCTTAAAAGGGCCTTTTGCGGGGCATTGCCTCAAAGTAATCAGCTCTTTTACTTGTAAAAAAAATTACAAATCCCCCCCAACATTAAAACCCACCACCCACACAACCAACCCTACTCTAAAACCCACCCAATACCCCCTTAAAAAAAACTAACACTAACCCCTTGAAGATCACCTTACCGGGAGAAGTCTTCAACCAACCGGGCCGAAGTCCTCAACGAATCCAGCAGAAGTGGTCCTCCAGACGGGCAGAAGTCTTCATCCAGACGGCATCTTCTATCTTCATCCATCCGGCATGGAGCGGGTCCATCTTCAAGACATCCGACGCGGAGCATCCTCTTCATCTGACGACTAAGACTGAATGAAGGTTCCTTTAAATGACGTCATCCAAGATGGCGTCCCTTCAGTTCCGATTGTCTGATAGAATTCTATCAGCCAATCGGAATTAAGGTAGAAAAAATCCTATTGGCTGATGCAATCGGCCAATAGGATCGAGCTGGCATTCTATTGGCTGATTGGAACAGCCAATAGGATTGAACTTCAATGAGTCTATACAGGGTATGTTTTAGACTATGTGTCTATATATTCTGATCCTTTATTGTTGCGCCTACTAGACACTAGTCTGATAACCCATCATTTTATTACCCTAGCTAAATGGCATGTAACAACTGATTACATATATATGCATATGTTTGCTACTTGTTCCATTACTCAGGAGGGGGCCCCTAGTAAGGTCAGATATTACCCTCTTATATTGTGTACCCCTTCACGTTCTTAGTGACTCTTATTTCTTGGTAGGTGCGGTCAGTCCCATTCTCAGCGGCCTCTGACTTTGTTACACTTAATATAACTGCTGAATGAAACACTTGTATGTCATTATGGGTTTGACATATAACTTATTAAGCTGGGTCCGCCATTTGAGGTAATATGCTAGGAACACATGTGCAGTATCAGAGCTGGTTCTGCTCTAGATTTAGCTCTTTTTAGCCATGACAATATCCAAGTCACTTATTTCTTTTACCCAATTTGTAATATAGAGCCAATTACTAATATTCCCCTATCATGATCTTCACATTTATATTTTGATATGGATTCTGGAGGGTTCCCTCTCCACTTATCACATTTTAGCCTTTTTATTTTTGTCAGCCATCAGAGGCCGGCTTACAAAAATTCAAGTTAGCAGCTGCATTTAATTATATATCATGTGTGCCACTCGAGTCACGTCCTTATTTCAGGTTCCCTGTCCCCCTATTCATTATATAAATGCTATCTCTAATTTGATCTTACCACTATAAAGTGTACTTTGTTCATTCATCATAAATCTACCTAATAACTATTCCATATTATACTTGTATCACCAGCATGTCTAAGCTAGTATTATTGTATGAAGGTCCACCGCTTACATCACTAGAATTTATCTGCGTATTTTAGATTTACCTGGTTCCATGAGTGACTCACTGCAGAGCGAGAGGAATTAATAGCACTAAAAAGAGGTTCCAATCTAATTAGAGAAGTTGCAGCCTTTCAAGCTTTGTTGTACATGCACTGGTTTCTAATCATTTTGTTATCTAAATTATTGAACATGTATAATGTAAATTTTACCTTGCACTATTGTGTCATGTTATTTTACGCTGTTACATGTACTAACAACCTTAATAAAAATTGACAAAAATAAGTGCAAATACTAGGACATAAAACATAGGAAAAAAATGAACAAGGCATAACCATATACATTTACAATAGGAGAGCAATAAGTCTGGAGTTTTGGTACTATACAAAACAATTGTGAGTTAAAGGGCCATTAAACCCAAAAAAATTATTTCATGATTTAGATAGAGAATACAATTTTAAGCAACATTCCAATTTACTTCTATTACCTAATTTGCTGCAATCTTTAGATATCCTTTGTTAAATAAATATCAATGCACATTGGTGAGCCAATCACATGAGGCATCTATGTGCAGCCACCTATCAGAAGCTACTGAGCCTATCTAGATATGCTTTTCAGGAAAGAATATCAAGAGAAGGAAGCAAATTAGATCATAGAAGTAGATTATAAAGTTGTTTAAAATTATATTGTCTATCTGAATCATGAAAGAAAAAATGTGGGTTTAATGTCCCTTTAAAAAACTACTCACAGGACACACTGCAACAGAGTTTTCCGGCAATCAGCCTATCTGCACTTGGCCACGCCTCACAAACAGCTGCTTTATCCAGTCTGTAGTGCAGGATTTCTGTTTTCAAAAGTACAATTTCCCGAAATCCTATGATTGATTGAAAGTATGTGTTGCTTCCCAATTAGAGGACTGCATCATCAAGGAGTCTCGCACTGTCACTCTTTATCTTCAAAGTTACGCGGTCAGAGCTACCATCACTACAGGTATACATAGAACTATGAGGATTATTATGCAAGTCAATGAGTAGTATAAAAAGATTCTCTTAATTAACCCCTATATATTAGCTATGTCCCCCTAAAAAAAAAAAAAATTATGAACATCTGTGATCAGAGCAACACAAAAGAAACAGTATGGTAGCTCTAATTGAATAAGTTTAGGTGTAACTAGTTTCAGAATATATCTATGTATTTCATAATAAAGAGGATCCCAGCGTTTTTACATTTCACAGAAGTATAATAATATAATTCTGTTATGTTAAGATATATTATCGGTAGTTACTGAACAGTATCAGTTGTTTAAATGGTTAGAAAAATATTCCAGGCTAATAATGTGTTCTTTATAGGAAAATCTGCAGGATCTAGATAATTACATGGTCTACATTAGCTATTAAATTTAAACATTGTTGGCTTAGAAATGTAAAACATAGATTAGTCTGTTCTCACAGTTTCTTTCTACTGGTTAATTAAGCAGAAATCTGGAGTAATAAATATCATCTGTGATCACATCGTATTTATGGGCTCATATTAAACCACTATTTACCATGTTACAAATTAAACTCTGAACAATTGTAATTAGCCATGTTTATATATTTACATCACATATAAACACGTTTTTATGTTTTGTTACAAAAGTGTATAGTTTGTTAAATTCTGAAATCATCATTTTTATAACAACATGTAGTAAAATAACTTAGCAATATACTTTGATTATGTATTTTGTTCTCCTTTCCTGTAATTGAATGCTGAATATTGTGGGCTTTCCAATTTGTTAAACATGGAAGTGCAGACACAGCTATATTCCACACAGTCATTGGCTGCACACTCTAGTAAGCCATTTATAACCATTCCTAATTGGCCTCAGTTCAACCTAAGTTACAATATGGCAGCACCCACTGCTTTATGAACATTAAGTTTACCCTTAATTTTTCAACATTTAAACAACTAATATAATTTTGAAAATTATGTGTACAAACTATTCTCAGCCTAATCTTTGCTCTGAATACATCATTCAAGCAATGATTTATTTAGTGTTTAATGTCCCTTTAAAACCTCTGATACACTGAAATGAATGTAAAACAATGACTTTTTTTAATTAAATGAGTCATATATTAAACATTTTAATACAAAATGACCATTCAGGTATAAGCTGGTTTATAATTTGTAATTACTTAGGTAGTATACAGTATTTGGAGATGCCCTCTTTAGTGGCACCAGTCAGCACAATGTTTGTATAAACATAATACAAGCAGTGCTAAAATAACAGAGCAAACAGAAATAGTGCTATATATGAGGATAAGATTTGAATGGAACACAAGATTGGATGATGTGTCTGATATTCTCTGATCTCCTCCACTTACATGTTGTATAAGGGTTAAAGGAATGGAAGTTAGATGCAATGAATGTGTTTAATAATAGTTAGGGAGGCTCTTTTAGAGCCCGGTCACCCTCTATAAAACACAGTGGGACACAGGAATCTAGTTTAGGAAAGAGAGGAGCCTCTCATACCCTTTGAATTATTATGTATTAGCGATAATATGTAATGCATTTAGTTTATGGGAAGAAGTGGCTCTAAAGTAACACACACAATACCCCTCAAAATGAACCTGGGATTACCTTCTTTCAAATGTGTAGTCTCATGCTTTTTAAAGGGACACTGAACCCAAATGGTTTCTTTCGTGATTCAGATAAAGCATGCAATTTCTCTTGTTAAGTGTATCCAGTCCACGGATCATCCATTACTTGTGGGATATTCTCCTTCCCAACAGGAAGTTGCAAGAGGATCACCCACAGCAGAGCTGCTATATAGCTCCTCCCCTAACTGTCATATCCAGTCATTCTCTTGCAAGCCTCAACCAAGATGGAGGTCGTAAGAGGAGTGTGGTGTTTTATACTTAGTTTATTCTTCAATCAAAAGTTTGTTATTTTTAAATGGTACAGGAGTGTACTGTTTATCTCAGGCAGTATTTAGAAGAAGAATCTGCCTGTGTTTTCTATGATCTTAGCAGAAGTAACTAAGATCCATGGCTGTTCTCACATATTCTGAGGAGTGAGGTAACTTCAGAGAGGGAATGGCGTGCAGGTTATCCTGCAATAAGGTATGTGCAGTTAATATATTTCTAGGGATGGAATTTGCTAGAAAATGCTGCTGATACTGAACTAATGTAAGTAAAGCCTTAAATGCAGTGAGAGCTACTGGTATCAGGCTTATTAATAGAGATATATACTCTTATAAAAATGTAATATAAAACGTTTGCTGGCATGTTTAATCGTTTTTATATGTGTTTGGTGATAAAACTTATTGGGGCCTAGTTTTTTTCCACATGGCTGGCTTGAATTCTGCCTAGTAACAGTTTCCTGACTTTCCACTGTTGTAATATGAGTGGGAGGGGTTTTTTTGTGCAGCAAAAATTACAGACACAGACATCCAGCTTCTTCCTGCATGATCCAGGATATCTCTGGAGGGCTCAAAAGGCTTCAAATCCGTTTTTGAGGGAGGTAACAAGCCACAGTAGAGCTGTGGCAGTTGTGACTATTTAAAAAAAACAAAAAAAAAAAAACGTTTTTGTCAGTTATTATTCTGTGTTTGGTATTAAGGGGTTAATCATCCATTTGCAAGTGGGTGCAATGCTCTGCTAACTTGTTACATACACTGTAAAAATTTTGTTAGTGTAACTGCCTTTTTTCACTGTTATTTCAAATTTTGACAAAAATGTGTGTTTCTTAAAGGTGCAGTAACGTTTTTTATATTGCTTGTAAACTTGTTTAAAGTGTTTTCCAAGCTTGCTAGTCTCATTGCTAGTCTGTTTAAACATGTCTGACAAAGAGGAAACAACTTGTTCATTATGTTTGAAAGCCATGGTGGAGCTCCATAGGAGAATGTGTACAAAATGTATTGATTTCACTTTAAACAGTAAAGATCAGTCTTTAACTATAAAAGAAATATCACCAGAAGATTCTGATGAGGGGGAAGTTATGCTAAGGAACGGCCCCCTATCCGGCGACGGATCTAGTAGGGGGCAGACTTTCTCTCTTCGCCCAGGCATGGGCAAGAGATGTTCAGGATCCCTGGGTGTTGGAGATCATATCTCAGGGATATCTTCTGGACTTCACAGCTTCCCCTCCACAAGGGAGATTTCATCTTTCAAGGCTATCTGCAAATCAGATAAAGAAAGAGGCATTCCTACGCTGTGTGCAAGACCTCCTAATTATGGGAGTGATCCATCCAGTTCCACGGACGGAACAAGGACAGGGTTTTTATTCAAATCTGTTTGTGGTTCCCAAAAAAGAGGGAACCTTCAGACCAATTTTGGATCTAAAGATCTTAAACAAATTCCTCAGAGTTCCATCTTTCAAAATGGAAACTATTCGGACCATCCTACCCATGATCCAAGAGGGTCAGTACATGACCACAGTGGACCTAAAGGATGCCTACCTTCACATACCGATTCACAAAGACCATCATCGGTTTCTAAGGTTTGCTTTTCTAGACAGGCATTACCAATTTGTAGCTCTTCCCTTCGGGTTGGCTACAGCCCCGAGAATCTTTACAAAGGTTCTGGGCTCACTTCTGGCGGTTCTAAGACCGCGAGGCATAGCGGTAGCTCCGTATCTAGACGACATCCTGATACAGGCGTCAAACTTTCAAGTTGCCAAGTCTCATACAGAGATAGTTCTGGCATTTCTGAGGTCGCACGGGTGGAAAGTGAACGAGGAAAGGAGTTCTCTATCCCCACTCACAAGAGTCTCCTTCTTAGGGACTCTTATAGATTCTGTAGAAATGAAAATTTACCTGACGGAGTCCAGGTTATCAAAACTTCTAAATGCTTGCCGTGTTCTTCACTACATTCCGTGCCCTTCGGTGGCTCAGTGTATGGAGGTAATCGGCTTAATGGTAGCGGCAATGGACATAGTGCCACTTGCGCGCCTACATCTCAGACCGCTGCAATTATGCATACTGAGTCAGTGGAATGGGGATTACACAGATTTGTCCCCTCTGCTAAATCTGGATCAAGAGACCAGAGATTCTCTTCTCTGGTGGTTGTCTCGGGTCCACCTGTCCAAGGGTATGACCTTTCGCAGGCCAGATTGGACAATTGTAACAACAGATGCCAGCCTTCTAGGTTGGGGTGCAGTCTGGAACTCCCTGAAGGCACAGGGATCGTGGACTCAGGAGGAGAAACTCCTTCCAATAAATATTCTGGATTTAAGAGCGATATTCAATGCTCTTCTGGCTTGGCCTCAGTTAGCAACACTGAGGTTCATCAGATTTCAGTCGGACAACATCACGACTGTGGCTTACATCAACCATCAAGGGGGAACCAGGAGTTCCCTAGCGATGTTAGAAGTCTCAAAAATAATTCGCTGGGCAGAGTCCCACTCTTGCCACCTGTCAGCAATCCATATCCCAGGCGTGGAGAACTGGGAGGCGGATTTTCTAAGTCGTCAGACTTTCCATCCGGGGGAGTGGGAACTCCATCCGGAGGTGTTTGCTCAATTGATTCATCGTTGGGGCAAACCAGAGTTGGATCTCATGGCGTCTCGCCAGAACGCCAAGCTCCCTTGTTACGGATCCAGGTCCAGGGACCCAGAAGCGACGCTGATAGATGCTCTAGCAGCGCCTTGGTTCTTCAACCTGGCTTATGTGTTTCCACCGTTTCCTCTGCTCCCTCGACTGATTGCCAAAATCAAACAGGAGAGAGCATCAGTGATTCTGATAGCACCTGTGTGGCCACGCAGGACTTGGTATGCAGACCTAGTGGACATGTCATCCTTTCCACCATGGACTCTGCCTCTAAGACAGGACCTTCTGATACAAGGTCCTTTCAATCATCCAAATCTAATTTCTCTGAGACTGACTGCATGGAGATTGAACGCTTGATTCTATCAAAGCGTGGCTTCTCCGAGTCAGTCATTGATACCTTAATACAGGCACGAAAGCCTGTTACCAGGAAAATCTACCACAAGATATGGAGTAAATATCCTTATTGGTGTGAATCCAAGAATTACTCATGGAGTAAGGTTAGGATTCCTAGAATATTGTCTTTTCTCCAAGAGGGCTTGGACAAAGGATTATCAGCTAGTTCCTTAAAGGGACAGATTTCTGCTCTGTCTATTCTTTTGCACAAGCGTCTGGCAGAGGTTCCAGACGTTCAGGCATTTTGCCAGGCTTTGGTTAGAATTAAGCCTGTGTTTAAACCTGTTACTCCTCCGTGGAGCTTAAACTTGGTTCTTAAAGTTCTTCAAGGAGTTCCGTTTGAACCCCTTCATTCCATTGATATTAAACTTTTATCTTGGAAAGTTCTGTTTTTGATGGCTATTTCCTCGGCTCGGAGAGTCTCTGAGCTATCTGCCTTACAATGTGATTCTCCTTATCTGATTTTTCATGCAGATAAGGTAGTTCTGCGTACCAAACCTGGGTTTTTACCTAAGGTGGTATCCAATAAGAATATCAATCAAGAGATTGTTGTTCCATCATTGTGCCCTAATCCTTCTTCAAAGAAGGAACGTCTTTTACATAATCTGGACGTAGTCCGTGCCTTGAAGTTTTACTTACAAGCTACTAAGGATTTTCGTCAAACATCTTCCCTGTTTGTCGTTTACTCTGGACAGAGGAGAGGTCAAAAAGCTTCGCAAACCTCTGTGTCCTTTTGGCTTCGGAGCGTAATACGCCTAGCCTATGAGACTGCTGGACAGCAGCTCCCTGAAAGGATTACAGCTCATTCTACTAGAGCTGTGGCTTCCACCTGGGCCTTCAAAAATGAGGCCTCTGTTGAACAGATTTGCAAGGCTGCGACTTGGTCTTCGCTTCACACTTTTTCAAAATTTTACAAATTTGATACTTTTGCTTCTTCGGAGGCTGTTTTTGGGAGAAAGGTTCTTCGGGCAGTGGTTCCTTCCGCTTAATCCTGCCTTGTCCCTCCCATCATCCGTGTACTTTAGCTTTGGTATTGGTATCCCACAAGTAATGGATGATCCGTGGACTGGATACACTTAACAAGAGAAAACATAATTTATGCTTACCTGATAAATTTATTTCTCTTTTAGTGTATCCAGTCCACGGCCCGCCCTGTCCTTTTAAGGCAGGTCTAAATTTTAATTAAACTACAGTCACCACTGCACCCTATGGTTTCTCCTTTCTCTGTTTGTTTTCGGTCAAATGACTGGATATGACAGTTAGGGGAGGAGCTATATAGCAGCTCTGCTGTGGGTGATCCTCTTGCAACTTCCTGTTGGGAAGGAGAATATCCCACAAGTAATGGATGATCCGTGGACTGGATACACTACAAGAGAAATAAATTTATCAGGTAAGCATAAATTATGTTTTTAAGCAACTTTCTAATCTACTACTATTATCAAATTTTCTTCATTCTCTTGGTATATTTATTTGAAATGCAAGAATGTAAGTTTAGATGCCGGCCCATTTTTGGTGAACAACCTGGGTTGTTGTTGCTGATTGGTGGATAAATTCATCCACTAATAAAAAAGTGCTGTCCAGAGTACTAAAACAAAAAAAGCTTAGATGCTTTTTTTTTTCAAATAAAGATAGCAAGAGAACAAAGAAAAATTGATAATAGGAGTACATTACAAAGTTGCTTAAAGGGTCAGTAAACATTGCTTTTTTGCATCAAATCAATTAACATATTTATATTTAAAATCCATTTTTTATACTTAAAATGTATTGTAATAATAAACTAAACTTTTATTTATGTATAATTTTATTTATTTTTATTTAACAAAATGATATGTCAATCATTAACGTTAGCCTGCCTCCTTCACTGTTTCTAAATGTTTTATATCGTTACCGCGCTTTACTAAGAGTGCCACGCCCCCTTTTTTTTGGTTTCCTGCTGTAACTTAGATCAGTGTAACTCACAAAATGACCACATGTAAAGAGTGGGAATGTGCTGGCTTTAGACATTGAAATACGATGCGATAAGATGAGGGTTTTGTAGTTGCTAAAATTCATCACAGGGACTTTCCCAGCAAGAGCTATTAGTGACCGTCCTTTTGTTCCTATAGTTTTGCTGTTTTTCTAAACTGAGTGAAGGAAGTTGTCTGATTATATCCCTCCGCTCCTAAAAAGCTGCACAGTGGGGCAGAGTGAGACAGGTGGGGGGCGCAGAGTGAGACAGGTGAGGGACGCAGAGAGAGACATAGGGAAAAGAGTGATGCAGGAGGAGAACAGAGACGGAGGGGGGATAAAGAGAAGAACTGACGGTCTACCATCCATTTGGGGAGAAATACAAAGATGCGGGAAGAGCTGCTCCGGAAATCATTCAATTCTTCAATAACAGACTTCAAATATGAAGCTACGGGTGGGAGCTCCTCCTTCCCGCTCTGATTTGTATGACAGAGCGCTTCCAAAAATATTGATTAGTCTTCCCCGGCTAGCCCTCCATTTCCCTCTGCCGCGGTCCCTACTCAACCTAGCATATCTTTTAGTGACAGTGATAGATTAGAGAGGGTGAGTAGGAATCGCAGTAGAGGGAACTGGAATAGTGACAATCGCTGCCAGTTTGTAAAGGTAGAGAGAGCCCAGCAAGATATTCTCCCGGAGCACAAGTTCTTTGCTTCAAAAACAATAAAACACCACAATACTATTTTCATTTACTACCGCTTCATAAATAAATCATATTTATTATTCGTTGTGCACGCTAAAAAAAAATGGTGATCAGACGTTTCATGATTGAGGAGATTGTCAAAGGAAATCAAGAAGGTCTTATCATCATTTTTTTTAGCTTTCATAAAGAATAATAAATACGATTGATATATAAACTATTAAAAAAAAAAAATTAATTAAAAATCGCTGAAGGCATGTGGTCAATAAAAAAAAAAAAAAATTCAATAAAATGTGCATTTTTTTGTTTTAAAATAAGCACATAAAGAAAAATATATTTAAAAAGATAATATAAATGTAAAAATAGTTATTATAAATATTAAATATATTTTTTTTAGCTTTTTCTTCTATGCCTGATGCACCTGCAGTCCGTTTTGATTCTCTGCTGTGCCGGATCTAATTTTTTAGAAGTTTCTATGTTTTGAGAAAAAACACGCGCCTACATAATAATCAAATGACTCGACCGATTAATAGAGATTAGTGGAAGAGGTAATGACAGGCAGAAGCAGATTTCTCTTGTAAGGTGTATCCAGTCCACGGATCATCCATTACTTGTGGGATATTCTCCTTCCCAACAGGAAGTTGCAAGAGGATCACCCACAGCAGAGCTGTCTATATAGCTCCTCCTCTAACTGCCTCTTGCAGCTCTCGACAAGAAAGGAAGTAGCTAGAGAGATGTGGTGTTTTTATTTAGTTTATCTTCAATCAAAAGTTTGTTATTTTCAAATGGTACCGAAGTTGTACTATTTTAGCCTCAGGCAGAAAGTAGAAGAAGAGTCTGCCTGTGGTCTTTGATGATCTTAGCAGGTTGTAACTAAGATCCATTGCTGTTCTCACACATAACTGAAGAGAGAGGTAACTTCAGCTGGGGGAATGGCGTGCAGGGTCTCCTGCTATGAGGTATGTGCAGTTTAAATTTTTCTAGAGAAATGAATATGCTAGAAAATGCTGTTAATACCGGATTTATTTAAGGTAAGCCTGATTACAGTGATTTAATAACGACTAGTATCATGCTTGCTGTAAAAGGTAATATTCTTATCACTTTCTCACATTACTGAAAAATAAAACGTTTGCTGGAAGTGTTTAAACGTTTTTTTTATACATATTGGTGATAAAACTTTATTGGGGCCCAGTTTTCTCCACATGGCTGGCTAGATTTTGCCTAGGGATAGTTTTGTTAGGCCCTCTCACTGTGAATACAGGTTGAGAGGGGCCTATTTTCGCGCCTAAATGCGCATTAGATTTTGCAGCTTGAGACATCCAGTTTCCCTGAAGGAGTCCCCTGAACACTTAGGACCTCTCTAAAGGGTTTTTGTGCCTTTCAAAGTCGTTATATGGGCAGGTAGGACCACAGCAGAGCTGTGGCAGTTTGTTGTGACTGTTGAAAAACGTTTATATCGTTTTTTTGATCCGGTTTTGAAACTAAGGGGTTAATCATCCATTTGCAAGTGGGTGCAATGCTCTGTTAGTCTATTATACACACTGTAAAAATTTTGTAAGATTTACCGCTTTTTATCACTGTTTTTCAATTTCTGACAAAATTTGTTTCTCTTAAAGGCACAGTACCGTTTTTATTTTTTGCTTGTTTACTTTTATCAAAGTGTTTTCCAAGCTTGCTGGTCTCATTGCTAGTCTGTTTAAACATGTCTGACATAGAGGAAACTCCTTGTTCATTATGTTTAGAAGCCATTGTGGAACCCCCTCTTAGAATGTGTACCAAATGTACTGATTTTACTGATTTTACTTTAAGTTATAAAGATCATATTCTGTCTTTAAAAAATTTATCACCAGAGGAAACTGACAAGGGGGAAGTTATGCCGACTAACTCGCCTCACGTGTCAGAACCTTTGACTCCCGCTCAAGGGACTCCCGCTCAAGAGGCGCCAAGTACATCTAGCGCGCCCATGGCGTTTACTTTACAAGACATGGCGGCAGTTATGGATCATACCCTTACAGCAGTATTGTCCAAACTACCAGGGTTACAAGGAAAGCGAGACAGCTCTGGGGCTAGAAAAACTACAGAGTGATATCCCCTCACAATATGCAGAAGCTTCTTTCTGTGGGTGATTTTTCTGACTCAGGGAAGATCCTTCAACCTGATTCTGATATGTCAACATTTAAATTTAAGCTTGAACACCTCCGCGTGTTGCTCAGGGAGGTTTTAGCTACTCTGGATGACTGTGACACCATAATAGTGCCAGAGAAATTGTGTAGATTGGATAAATACTATGCAGTGCCTGTTTACACTGATGTTTTTCCAATACCTTAAAAGGTTTTCAGAAATTATTACTAAGGAATGGGATAGACCAGGCGTACCGTTCTCTCCCCCTCCTATTTTTAAGAAAATGTTTCCAATAGATGCCGCTACACGTGACTTATGGCAAACGGTCCCTAAGGTGGAGGGAGCAGTTTCTACACTAGCTAAGCGTACAACTATCCCCGTCGAGGACAGTTGTGCTTTCCTAGATCCAATGGATAAAAAGTTAGAGGGTTACCTTAAGAAAATGTTTATTCAACAAGGTTTTATTCTCCAGCCTCTTGCATGCATTGCCCCGGTCACTGCTGCTGCGGCCTTCTGGTTTGAGTCTCTGGAAGAGGCTTTACAGGTAGAAACTCCATTGGATGATATACTTGACAAGCTTAAAGCGCTTAAGCTAGCCAATTCATTTGTTTCTGACGCCGTTGTTCATTTAACTAAACTAACGGCTAAGAACTCAAATTTTGCTATTCAGACGCGTAGGGCGCTATGGCTTAAATCCTGGTCAGCTGACGTTACATCAAAGTCTAAGCTTCTCAATATTCCCTTCAAGGGGCAGACCCTATTCGGGCCTGGACTGAAGGAGATCATTTCTGATATTACTGGAGGAAAAGGTCATGCCCTTCCTCAGGATAGGTCTAACAAATTAAGGACCAAACAAACTAATTTTCGTGCCTTTCGAAACTTTAAGACGAGCATCATCTTCCTCTAATACAAAACAAGAGGGAAATTTTGCCCAGTCCAAGCCGGTCTGGAGACCTAACCAGGCTTGGAACAAAGGTAAACAGGCCAAGAAGCCTGCTGCTGCCTCTAAGACAGCATGAAAGATTGGCCCCCAATCCGGTAACGGATCTAGTAGGGGGCAGACTTTCTCTCTTCGCCCAGGCTTGGGCAAGGGATGTCCAGGATCCCTGGGTGTTGGAAATTGTGTCCCAGGGATATCTTCTGGACTTCAAAGCTTCTTCCCCAAAAGGAAGATTTCACCTTTCACAATTATCTGCAGACCAGATAAAGAGAGAGGCATTCTTACATTGTGTTCAAGACCTCCTAGTTATGGGAGTGATCCACCCAGTTCCAAAGGAGGAACAGGGGCAAGGATTCTATTCAAATCTATTTGTGGTTCCCAAGAAAGAGGGAACCTTCAGACCAATCTTAGACCTCAAGATCCTAAACAAATTTCTCAGGGTCCCATCTTTCAAGATGGAGACTATTCGAACCATCCTACCTATGATCCAGGAGGGTCAATACATGACTACCGTGGACTTAAAGGATGCTTATCTTCACATTCCGATACACAAAGATCATCATCGGTTTCTCAGGTTTGCCTTCCTAGACTGGCATTACCAGTTTGTGGCTCTTCCCTTTGGGTTAGCTACGGCACCAAGAATCTTTACGAAGGTTCTGGGGTCACTTCTGGCGGTCCTAAGGCCGCGGGGCATAACAGTAGCCCCTTACTTAGACGACATTCTGATACAGGCGTCAAATTTCCAAATTGCCAAGTCCCATACGGACATTGTTCTGGCATTCCTGAGGTCTCATGGGTGGAAAGTGAACGAAAAGAAGAGTTCTCTATCCCCTCTCACAAGAGTTTCCTTCCTGGGAACTCTGATAGATTCTGTAGAAATGAGGATTTACCTGACAGAGGCCAGGTTGTCAAAACTTCTAAATTCCTGCCGTGTTCTTTATTCTACTTCTCGCCCTTCGGTGGCTCAGTGTATGGAAGTAATCGGCTTAATGGTAGCGGCAATGGACATAGTACCGTTTGCCCGCCTACATCTCAGACCGCTGCAACTCTGCATGCTCAGTCAGTGGAATGGGGATTACACAGATTTGTCCCCTCTACTAAATCTGGATCAAGAGAACATGGATTCTCTTCTCTGGTGGCTATCTCGAGTCCATCTGTCCAAAGGTATGACCTTCCGCAGGCCAGATTGGACAATAGTAACAACAGATGCCAGCCTTCTGGGCTGGGGGGCAGTCTGGAACTCTCTGAAGGCTCAGGGGTCATGGACTCAGGAGGAGGCTCTCCTTCCGATAAACATTCTGGAACTAAGAGCGATATTAAATACTCTTCAGGCTTGGCCTCAGCTAGCGGCAGTGAGGTTCATCAGATTTCAGTCGGACAACATCATGACTGTAGCTTACATCAACCATCAAGGGGGAACAAGGAGTTCCCTAGCGATGTTGGAGGTTTCAAAGATAATTCGTTGGGCAGAGATTCACTCTTGCCACCTATCAGCTATCCATATCCCAGGAGTAGAAAACTGGGAGGCGGATTTTCTAAGTCGATAGACTTTTCATCCGGGGGAGTGGGAGCTCCATCCGGAGATGTTTGCACAGTTGATTCAACGTTGGGGCAAACCAGAACTGGATCTCATGGCGTCTCGCCAGAATGCCAAGCTTCCTTGTTACGGATCCAGTTCCAGGGATCCCAAGGCAGCGCTGATAGATGCTCTAGCAGCGCCTTGGTCCTTCAACCTGGCTTATGTGTTTCCACCGTTTCCTCTGCTCCCTCGTCTGATTGCCAAGGTCAAGCAGGAGAGAGCATCTGTGATTTTGATAGCACCTGCGTGGCCACGCAGGACTTGGTATGCAGATCTGGTGGACATGTCATCCTTTCCACCATGGACTCTGCCTCTGACACAGGACCTTCTACTTCAGGGTCCTTTCAACCATCCAAATCTAATTTCTCTGCGGCTGACTGCTTGGAGATTGAACGCTTGATTTTATCAAAGCGTGGTTTCTCCGAGTCGGTCATTGATACCTTAATACAGGCACGAAAGCCTGTAACCAGGAAAATCTATCATAAGATATGGTGTAAATATCTTCATTGGTGTGAATCCAAGGGTTACTCATGGAGTAAGGTCAGGATTCCTAGGATATTATCTTTTCTCCAAGATGGATTGGAGAAGGGTTTGTCAGCAAGTTCCTTAAAGGGACAGATTTCTGCTCTGTCTATTCTTTTGCACAAACGTCTGGCTGAGGTTCCAGACGTGCAGGCGTTTTGTCAGGCTTTAGTCAGAATTAAGCCTGTGTTTAAACCTGTTGCTCCGCCTTGGAGTTTAAATTTAGTTCTTAAGGTTCTTCAAGGGGTTCCGTTTGAACCTTTGCATTCCATAGATATTAAGCTCTTATCTTGGAAAGTTTTGTTTTTAGTAGCTATCTCCTCGGCTCGAAGAGTTTCGGAGTTATCTGCTTTACAATGTGATTCTCCTTATCTCATTTTTCATTCCGATAAGGTAGTGTTACGTACCAAACCTGTTTTTCTACCTACGGTGGTATCTAATAAAAATATTAATCAGGAGATTGTTGTACCATTACTGTGTCCTAATCCTTCTTCAAAGAAGGAACGTCTTTTACACAATCTTGACGTGGTTCGTGCTTTAAAGTTTTATTTACAAGCTACTAAAGATTTTCGTCAAACATCTGCATTGTTTGTTGTCTACTCTGGACAGAGGAGAGGCCAAAAGGCTTCGGCAACTTCTCTTTCTTTTTGGCTAAGGAGTATAATACGCTTAGCTTATGAGACTGCTGGCCAGCAGCCTCCTGAAAGGATTACAGCTCATTCTACTAGAGCGGTAGCTTCCACATGGGCTTTTAAGAATGAGGCTTCTGTTGAACAGATTTGTAAGGCGGCGACTTGGTCTTCGCTTCATACTTTTTCAAAATTCTATAAATTTGATACTTTTGCTTCTTTGGAGGCTATTTTTGGGAGAAAGGTTTTGCAGGCAGTGGTGCCTTCCGTTTAAGCACCTGCCTTGTCCCTCCCTTCATCCGTGTCCTATAGCTTTGGTATTGGTATCCCACAAGTAATGGATGATCCGTGGACTGGATACACCTTACAAGAGAAAACAATTTATGCTTACCTGATAAATTTATTTCTCTTGTGGTGTATCCAGTCCACGGCCCGCCCTGTCATTTTAAGGCAGGTGTGTTTTATTTTTAAACTACAGTCACCACTGCACCTTATGGTTTCTCCTTTCTCTTGCTTGTCTTCGGTCGAATGACTGGTAGTGGCAGTTAGAGGAGGAGCTATATAGACAGCTCTGCTGTGGGTGATCCTCTTGCAGCTTCCTGTTGGGAAGGAGAATATCCCACAAGTAATGGATGATCCGTGGACTGGATACACCACAAGAGAAATAAATTTATCAGGTAAGCATAAATTTTGTTTTAGTGAGGGGCAGTCTTAAAAACTTTCTAATTAAAAAAAAAAAAAAGATAATTTTTATAAAATTTAAAATTAAAGAGTTTGAAACATTTAAATCTAGGATTATTAAAGGTATATTTTTAAAAAGATAAGTTTTTTTTTTTAATGTTTACTGTCCCTTTAAAACTGCATGCTCTATCTGAATCACAAAAGAAAAAATGTGGGTTCAGTGTCCCTTTAAGTTGCAATTGATTGCCATAGGAATGTCAATCACCTGCCTACTATGTGATTTTTAGAGTGCTCACTGCTATAAAAGTAACACTAATCACCTCTTATGAATACTAAAATGGGGCAAGTGACCCATCTTTTGAAAATGATTTACCCATCTAGGTGACTATCAAGTCATCACCATGGCAGTATTGACCAAATGTTTAACCAATAGAAATATGTAACAACATTGGTTAGGTATCTGCTCTGTTGCCCTCCAAAATTCATAAATGGACATGAAATCCCTTATTCGAAACAGCAATGTTCCTTTTTTAAAATGAGTGGTCCCTTATCTTTCCAGCAGCCAAGTGATTGTCATTACGGTATCAAGAATCTAATAAAATGTTGTTGGGTTTTTTTTTGGGGGGGGGGGGGTTGTAATTCTAAAGACTCTCTTGTCGCCCCTCACTGTTTATGTATCATAATATTCCCACATTTGAATTAGGGGGGTCTTATCAATTTTAGCGGTTGTTGCTGTGCCATAGATCCTTCTTTTTTTTTTTTTCTTTTTTTTTATAGATTATTCTGCAGTGTTGGATCCCCCCTTAGCCCCCAACTTCCCTGATCCCTCCCAAACAGCTTTCTAACACCCCCTCCCTCTGTCTGCCAGTACCCAGTTTGCTTAAAAAAACAAAAAAGATTTTTTATTTATTAAAAAAACAATTTTCTGTAGTGTAGCTGCCCCCCCTCAATACCCTCCCCCTCCCAGATCCCTTTTCCCAAGATTTATCCCCTCCCTCTCTCTTCATCCTTCCTTTCCCTACTTCCCCTCCTTCCTTACATTGTAATGTACTAAGTAGAACGCACTGCTGGAACAGGATCCACACATTAAGAGGAAGGGATCCAGCGATGGTCCACCCACCCGCCTCCCCCGTATTCCTCCCAGTGGCCCTCTCTGTATTGGTGTGCTTAAAAAAGGTATTGCATGATGCCTTAATATTGAGGCATCGCTGCAATACCCTGAAAGCAGCTGGAAGCGATCATGACCACTTCCAGCGCTTAAAAACCCTGAGGATGTGCAGGGTACGTAATTGGTCATTAAGTACCAGTTTTTGTAGGACGTACCCTGCACATCCTTGGTCGTTAAGGGGTTAAGGTGCAATAGTCCTATTTATAAATAACAGCAGAACAAGCCACACCGAAATGTGTGCTGGGTGTTCACACAGCAGGACTGGCAAGCTTGAATTTAGTGTATTGTAGGGAGTGTTACTGCCCATTACTAGAGGATCTCACTATCCCTCTAAACACACTGTGCTCCAGCTCTTTCCACCAGCAGCTGCAGTGTTTACTGAAGCGCTTCTGTTCTCTGTCAAGGGGGAACTTAGTTCCACCTGCAAAAATAGTGCAGGAACTCTGTTCCCATGCGTTCCTGCTGGACTTGACCCCTCTGCAGCCACCAATCAGCAGCTCCTGAGTTTACCTAGGTATCTTTTTCAACAAAGGATATCAATAGAACAAACAAATTAGATGATAGAAGTAAATTGGAAAGTTTTTTTAATATCACATGCTCTACCTTAAAGGGACACTGAACCCAATTTTTTTCTTTCGTGATTCAGATAGAGCATGCAGTTTTAAGCAATTTTTATTAATTTTTCTTCGTTCTCTTGCTATCTTTATTTGAAAAAGGCATCTAAGCTTTTTTCTTGGTTCAGTACTCTGGACAGCACTTTTTTATTGGTGGATGAATTTATCCACCAATCAGCAAGGACTACCCAGGTTGTTCACCAAAAATGGGCCAGCATCTAAACTTATATTCTTGCATTTCAAATAAAGATACCAAGAGAATAAAGAAAATTTGATAATAGGAGTAATTTAGAAAGTTGCTTAAAATTGCATGCTCTATCTGAATCACAAAAGAAAAAATTTGGGTTCAGTATCCCTTTAACCCCTTAATGACAACTGACGTACCAGGTACGTCATGCAAAAACTAACAGTTAATGACAATAGACGTACCTGGTACGTCAGTTGTCTAACAGAGTGCTGGAAGCGATCGCAATCGCTTCCAGCAGCTCTGAGGGTATTGCAGTGATGCCTCGATATGGAGGCATCCTGCAATACCTCTTTACAAGCCTCCAATGCAGAGAGAGCCACTCTGTGGCCCTCTCTGCACCGGTAGCGATGGTGCCGTTGTCCGGGTGGGAGCGCGCATGTGTGCGCGTGCACCTGGCGCGTGCACGGGGCGCACATGCACGCGCATTAGCCACACTGACACCAATGAGGTGCAAGCTCCCTAATTTAACCCCTTCACTGCTGGGCATAATTCACGTGTGGTGCACAGCAGCATTTAGCGGCCTTCTAATTACCAAAAAGCAAGGCCAAAGCCATATAAGTCTGCTATTTCTGAACAAAGGGGATCCCAGAGAAGCTTTTACAACAATTTCTGCCATAATAGCACAAGCTGTTTGTAAATAATTTCAGTGAGAAACCTAAAATTGTGAAAAATGTAAAAGTTTTTTTTTTTATTTGCTCGCATTTGGCGGTGAAATGGTGGCATAAAATATACCAAAATGGGCCTAGATCAATACTTGGGGTTGTCTACTACACTACACTAAAGCTAAAATTAACCCTACAAGCTCCCTAATTAACCCCTTCACTCCTGGGCATAAAACACGTGTGGTGCGCAGCGGCATTTAGCTGCCTTCTAATTACCAAAAAGCAACCCCAAAGCCATATAAGTCTGTTATTTCTGAAAAACGAGGATCCCAGAGAAGCATTTACAACCATTTGTGCCATAATTGTAGAAGCTGTTTGTAAATAATTTCAGTGGGAAACCTAAAGTTTGTGACAAAAGTTGTGAAAAAGAGAACTTTTTTTTTTTTTATCGCATTTGGCGGTGAAATGGTGGCATGAAATATACCAAAATGGGCCTAGATCAATACTTTGGGTTGTCTTCTAAAAAATATATATATACATGTCAAGGGATACTCAGGTATTCCTGACAGATATCAGGGTTCCAATGTAACTAGCGCTAATTTTGAAAAAAAGGGGTTTGGAAATAGCAAAGTGCTACTTGTATTTATTGCCCTATAAAATGCAAAAAAAGCAAAGAATGTGTAAACATTGGGTATTTCTAAACTCAGGACAAAATGTAGAAACTATTTAGCATGGGTGTTTTTTGGTGATTGTAGATGTGTAACAGATTGTGGGGGTCAAAGAAAAAGTGTGTTTTATTCCATTTTTTCCTCATATTTTATAAAAAAAATTTTAGTAAATTATAAGATATGATGAAAATAATGGTATCTTTAGAAAGTCCATTTAATGGCGAGAAAAACGGTATATAATATGTGTGGGTACAGTAAATGAGTAAGAGGAAAATTACAGCTAAACACAAACACTGCAGAAATGTAAAAATAGCCATTGTCATTAAGGGTAAGAAAATTGAAAAATGGTCCGGTCATTAAGGGGTTAATCATGAGAGAAAATAATTGGGTGTTATGTCCCTTTAAGTGAATTTGGTAATGATGGAGATATCAACAGTTATAGAGACATGGGGGGGGGGGGTTGGACATTTTGGAAGAAGGGGGGGAAATAAGGAGCTCAGTTTTGGAGAGATTTAGCTTGAGGTAGTGAGAGGACATCCAAGATGAGATATAAGAGAGACACGGGTTAGCAAGGAAGGAGATAGTTCTGGTGCAGATTTGGGTGTCGTCGGCATACAAATGATAATGAAACCCGTGGGACTCTATTTAGGAACCTAATGAGGGACGTGTAGATTGAGAAGAGGAGGGGACTGAGGACAGAGCCTTATGGTACCCCAACAGAAAGAGGTAACTAGGCAGAGGATGCCCCAGAGAAGGCTACACTAAAGGTACGGTTAGAGAGATAGGAAGAGAACCACGAGAGAGCTGTGTCGCAGATGCCGAAGGAACAGAGGGTTTGGAGCAAAAGAGGGTGGTTGACAGTATCAAAGGCTGCAGACAGATCATGGAGGATAAGCAGAGAGAAGTGCCCTTTGGATTTTGCTGTAAGTAGGTCCTGGTCCCCCACAACTTCCTTGCCCTGCACACGCACGTGTCCCCTTCAATAGACTTCAAAAGCAAAACTCTGGTAACCTTAATCATATTCCTCTTGCATCTAAAGCCACCACCCCCTTCACTTGTGCACTATGGAACTCTTGCTCTGTTTGCAACAAGCTTACTTCTATCCATGACCTCTTTATCTTCCATTCTCTCAATCTTCTGGCTCTCACAGAAACCTGGCTCTCTCCTTCAGACACAGCTTCCTCTTCCGCACTGTCACATGGGGTCTCCACTTCAGCCACACTCCTAGGTCTGAAAATAGACAAGGAGGTGGTGTTGGTATTTTACTTTCCTCTCATTGCACCTTTCAACAAATACAGCCCTTCTTATCCCTCACATTTTCTCTTTTCGAAACACACATGATTAGCTTATTCTCTCCCCTCTCTATACGTTTTACAGTCATATACCACCCCCCTGGCTCCTCAACTCTATTTCTAGATCTCTTTGCCGCCTGGCTACCTTATTTCCCACTGCCTCCTCTGCAAAACAGCTTCTGCAACTCACTTCCTCTTTCGGCCTGTCACAATGGACTGATTCTCCCACTCACAAAGATGGTCCCTCCCTTGATCTGATTTTCAGCTATCGATGCACTATCTCAAACTTCACAAACTACCCTTTTCCTCTTTCTGACCATCACCTCCTCACTTGTAACATCACTTCCCTCCCTACAACTCTCCCTCCTTCTACCCCTTACACCAAACTCCACAGAAGAATCAAGTCTTTGGCTCAGCAACAGCTTGATTGCTCTCTCAAACCTCTCCTCTCTTCCATTCCCTTCTTTTCACAAACTACCCTTTTCCTCTTTCTGACCATCACCTCCTCACTTGTAACATCACTTCCCTCCCTACAACTCTCCCTCCTTCTACCCCTTACACCAAACTCCACAGAAGAATCAAGTCATTGGCTCAGCAACAGCTTGATTGCTCTCTCAAACCTCTCCTCTCTTCCATTCCCTTCTTTTCCTGCCCTAATGAATCTGCCACTACAACTCCACCCTTACATTGGTCCTTGACAATCTGGCCCCACCTACCATAGCTCAGAAATCTTATACTCATCCTCAGCCCTGGCATACTCCTCTGACACGGTACCTACGCAGATGTTCCTGTACTGCTGAGCAACACTGGAATAAATCTTGGCGTTCAGCTGACTTTCTTCACTATAAGTTCATCTTAAACTCATACTATTCTGCCCTTAATCTATATAAACTATATTACTTCTCTACTCTTATCTCTACTCTTTCTTTCAAACCAAAAACGTCTGTTCTCCACATTCAATACTCTTCTCCGCCCACCCCCACCTCCCACTACAACTTCTCTCTCAAGATTTTGCCAGCTACTTCAACAACAAAATCGACTCCATCAGAAATGAAATCGGCTTGAAACAGTCTACTGGACTCCCACCCCCCCAAAAGCTCTCAATCATCCAAAACATATATATCCAAAAATGTAGCTCTTTTGTCCCTGTTACAGAGGAAGAAGTTTCTGCCCTTATACTATCCGCTCACCTCACTACCTGTCCCGTCGACCTCATCCCCTCACAGCTACTCCCCTCCCTCTCTTCTACCCTTACCCCTATACTCACACACATGCTCAACCTCTCCCTCAGCACTGGTATATTTCCCTCATCTCTTAAACATGCACTGGTCACACCTATCCTCTATAAACCTTCTCTCGATCTGACCTCCCCATCCAACTACCGCCCTATATCCCTGCTCCCTCTTGCCTCAAAGCTTCTTGAAAAGCTGGTATATGCACGCCTATCCCAGTTCCTTACATTAAACTCCCTCCTTGACCCATTGCAATCTGAATGTCGCCCCCTACACTCCACAGAGACAGCAATTGTTAAGGTTAATAATAGAAGAAGGGGTCAATCGCAATCCTGTAGAAAAGTTTATCTAATGATCTTTCTACAAAATGCACAATTAAAGCCTATGGGTATTTTTGTTGACAAATCATTTGATAAGCTATTCTAAAGTATTGTGATCAACCCCAATATAAGGGAAATTAGATAAATTCCTCCAATGTTAGACAGAAGCAAAGCCTTAATATGTCATTTACTTGCCTGAGCTCCCAGGCAGTTTGCTCAGTGTTCCAGCCTTAACAAGGTGTGGGGTCAATGTAAACTTAATTCACAATAAATAGCAAATAACAGGTTGTTTTTTGTGTGCAAAAGGCTTTTAAGCCTTTAATTTTTTAATGCTCCACACACAAGAAGAAAAAAGCAACTTCAGCTAAGAATTGCTCAAGTCCAAACTGCATCCACTTGAATATGGAAACCTCAAGGTGATAACTGAGCTACATTAGGGGGTGGGGGGGGGGGGCGGTTGGAAAGTTGGATACACAACTGATTAATTCATGCTTATGTGGTCTAATCGAACAAATGTGTGTGTGCACAAGTATTTACTTGTATTTATTGATGATTACAATAGATATTATGTGACATTTCTTGGAGGACAAGGCAGAAACTGCATTGAAGAACAAGGTCTACATCTCAAGTATTTACTTTCCCTGTGCATGAAGTAGTCTGCTTTAGCTCATGGCCTGGCTCTTTATCTTAAAATATCTTAGTCAGTGGTTTTGCTTAAAGTTTTTAATATAACTATTTTCACAACTTTATTTAACTGCCTACATGAAAATAAACTACTTCAAGTCAGTTGTGATGTATGTGGGTGCAAGTTATAAAATTCAATACTACAGAACAATAGTTACTAGTCTTTTCAGTAACATCACACAAATAAATATATTAAAAGAACAACACATTTTTTTTTTCCAACAAATTACATTTCTGAATCTAAATCAGTTGTCTTCAGATTTTAGGATTATCCATATTTTCAAATTAGTCTTACTAGAAAGGTTTACAACCTAGTAGTTGTACATGAACTGTCTAAATATTTAACAAATTGATTAATAATTCAAAACTGCTAATACGTTTTTCTACCCTGAAGTATCTTTCACACGCAACACAGTTTCAGACGCCTGACATATTTAGCCTTTTCACATGAATCTGTTTGTTGCACTTACATTTTTAAAAATCCTATGATTTTAATAAATAAAGTAAAACCAGTAACTGAAATATAGTGAATCTGTACAGAACACAAGTTAAGTTCATCTTTATGAATACACGTTAAGTGTTGATTTAAAGATGTCAATAAAGCATAGCATATTGTGGTGTCATGGAGTATATAACAATGCAGCCTCAGAGAGATGCCTATTGCTAGAAAATCAGGGTTTAATTACATTAGCCATGGGGTAATATGAGTTCACTTATAAAATATGCAAAACAATTAATAGAATGTTTCTCCAACATAGGTGTGTCCGGTCCACGGCGTCATCCTTACTTGTGGGATATTCTCTTCCCCAACAGGAAATGGCAAAGAGCCCAGCAAAGCTGGTCACATGATCCCTCCTAGGCTCCGCCTACCCCAGTCATTCTCTTTGCCGTTGTACAGGCAACATCTCCACGGAGATGGCTTAGAGTTTTTTTTTTAGTGTTTAACAGACTTGTCTCCGAAGATACAAGTAAATCAGAGGACCAGAGACTCACTCCGTTGGTGGCTGTCCCTGGACAACCTGTCACGAGGGATGACATTCCGCAGACCAGAGTGGGTCATTGTCACGACCGACGCCAGTCTGATGGGCTGGGGCGCGGTCTGGGGATCCCTGAAAGCTCAGGGTCTTTGGTCTCGGGAAGAATCTCTTCTACCGATAAATATTCTGGAACTGAGAGCGATATTCAATGCTCTCAAGGCTTGGCCTCAGCTAGCGAGGGCCAAGTTCATACGGTTTCAATCAGACAACATGACAACTGTTGCGTACATCAACCATCAGGGGGGAACAAGGAGTTCCCTGGCGATGGAAGAAGTGACCAAAATCATTCTATGGGCGGAGTCTCACTCCTGCCACCTGTCTGCTATCCACATCCCAGGAGTGGAAAATTGGGAAGCGGATTTTCTGAGTCGTCAGACATTGCATCCGGGGGAGTGGGAACTCCATCCGGAAATCTTTGCCCAAGTCACTCAGCTGTGGGGCATTCCAGACATGGATCTGATGGCCTCTCGTCAGAACTTCAAAGTTCCTTGCTACGGGTACAGATCCAGGGATCCCAAGGCGGCTCTAGTGGATGCACTAGTAGCACCTTGGACCTTCAAACTAGCTTATGTGTTCCCGCCGTTTCCTCTCATCCCCAGGCTGGTAGCCAGGATCAATCAGGAGAGGGCGTCGGTGATCTTGATAGCTCCTGCGTGGCCACGCAGGACTTGGTACGCAGATCTGGTGAATATGTCATCGGCTCCTCCTTGGAAGCTACCTTTGAGACGAGACCTTCTTGTTCAGGGTCCGTTCGAACATCCGAATCTGGTTTCACTCCAGCTGACTGCTTGGAGATTGAACGCTTGATCTTATCGAAGCGAGGATTCTCAGATTCTGTTATCGATACTCTTGTTCAGGCCAGAAAGCCTGTAACTAGAAAGATTTACCACAAAATTTGGAAAAAATATATCTGTTGGTGTGAATCTAAAGGATTCCCTTGGGACAAGGTTAAGATTCCTAGGATTCTATCCTTCCTTCAAGAAGGATTGGAAAAAGGATTATCTGCAAGTTCCCTGAAGGGACAGATTTCTGCCTTGTCTGTGTTACTTCACAAAAAGCTGGCCGCTGTGCCAGATGTTCAAGCCTTTGTTCAGGCTCTGGTTAGAATTAAGCCTGTTTACAAACCTTTGACTCCTCCTTGGAGTCTCAATTTAGTTCTTTCAGTTCTTCAGGGGGTTCCGTTTGAACCCTTGCATTCCGTTGATATTAAGTTATTATCTTGGAAAGTTTTGTTTTTAGTTGCAATTTCTTCTACTAGAAGAGTTTCAGAATTATCTGCTCTGCAGTGTTCTCCTCCTTATCTGGTGTTCCATGCAGATAAGGTGGTTTTACGTACTAAACCTGGTTTTCTTCCAAAAGTTGTTTCTAACAAAAACATTAACCAGGAGATTATCGTACCTTCTCTGTGTCCGAAACCAGTTTCAAAGAAGGAACGTTTGTTGCACAATTTGGATGTTGTTCGCGCTCTAAAATTCTATTTAGATGCTACAAAGGATTTTAGACAAACATCTTCCTTGTTTGTTGTTTATTCCGGTAAAAGGAGAGGTCAAAAAGCAACTTCTACCTCTCTCTCTTTTTGGATTAAAAGCATCATCAGATTGGCTTACGAGACTGCCGGACGGCAGCCTCCCGAAAGAATCACAGCTCATTCCACTAGGGCTGTGGCTTCCACATGGGCCTTCAAGAACGAGGCTTCTGTTGATCAGATATGTAGGGCAGCGACTTGGTCTTCACTGCACACTTTTACCAAATTTTACAAGTTTGATACTTTTGCTTCTTCTGAGGCTATTTTTGGGAGAAAGGTTTTGCAAGCCGTGGTGCCTTCCATTTAGGTGACCTGATTTGCTCCCTCCCTTCATCCGTGTCCTAAAGCTTTGGTATTGGTTCCCACAAGTAAGGATGACGCCGTGGACCGGACACACCTATGTTGGAGAAAACAGAATTTATGTTTACCTGATAAATTACTTTCTCCAACGGTGTGTCCGGTCCACGGCCCGCCCTGGTTTTTTTAATCAGGTCTGATAATTTATTTTCTTTAACTACAGTCACCACGGTACCATATGGTTTCTCCTATGCAAATATTCCTCCTTAACGTCGGTCGAATGACTGGGGTAGGCGGAGCCTAGGAGGGATCATGTGACCAGCTTTGCTGGGCTCTTTGCCATTTCCTGTTGGGGAAGAGAATATCCCACAAGTAAGGATGACGCCGTGGACCGGACACACCGTTGGAGAAAGTAATTTATCAGGTAAACATAAATTCTGTTTTCAAGCCCCCTGCATTTTAATTACAGAACATACACACAAGAGCAGTTGCGTGATCACCAATTATTTTTTCAAAAGGTTTGCAGTAACCTGTAATTGTAACGTCTAATAAGAAAAGCACACATTATGCTAAGAATAACGACTGATTTGCTTGGCTTCAGGGTATTATGGCATAGTTGCTGCCATTTTTTCTAATTAAATGTCTGGAGTTGGTAAAATGACCGGTCTCTAAGGCAGACAATTATTACTGATGGTTTTTACATTGGCTGCTTAACTGTTTTATAGCAAGAAATAAATCAGTTAGGGGGGGGTAATTTAATGGCACAATGGGGGGGGGATGTATGCAGATTAGGGTCCAGCTGTGAAGGGCAATAGTAAAAAAAAAATAATCTGGTATGATGTCATGAAATTTGTCAGCAGTATAACTTCTCTTTCTGGATTAACATATACAGACTGGGTTATATAAGCAATACCTTTTAGTATCCAGCTCTCAAACGGTTATTTCTAATGTTTTGGTCTGTGAAAAACAATATTCTCAATGTCTGGAGAAGATCAAGGTACTTTAGTCCTATAACTTAGAGACAGTAAATAGAGGAACCCTCCACCCCCCGTTTCATATACTTACCCACAATAAGATACTTAAAGAACACCCCGCTTCTGAATTTCATCTTTTTTTTTTTTTACATTAAAATCCATATTGCAACTGTGGAAAAGTGCATGCTCTTATTTTGTCTGCTGAGCCAGGTTAGCAGAGCAGGGATACCTCACACTTTATGCATATGTGAGGCGCATACTACAGCTTCTGGCATGCGTCTAATTAGTGAACTGCCTGCTGAAACGAGAAAAAAATAGCTAAACGGAATGGCAAGACTTATCAGGGATAAGTGTATGGAAAGGGGATTTTTGTATTCTTTATTTATTGCCCCTTTAATTAGTCCTTGTTTTAACAAAGAGATTTAATACTTCTCATAATTTTTACAGAGGGGCACCTTTATTTTGAAATATTTTTATTGAATTTTCCATTATCATTACATATATTACTGATGCATATAACAATAGATCTACACCAATTTATGCAATCATTGACATAGAAAGATGGTAACAGCATTTTTTACATATTAATGTATATACAGTTTCAACTGCTTCTTATATTATTTCATGTTTTACCAATGTTATCATATGACATTGTATTTATAAACCCACTGCTACGCACATAAAAACTCTTTAATGGTAGAATAAAGAGTAAAGAGAGAAAGAGAAAGGAAAAATAAGGTAGAACAAGAGAATTAATGTGATGAAAAATGATTAAAGTAAAACATAGAATGTAAAGTAGAGTTGAGCGGTAACTCGTGTTTAGTCACTCTCCATTTTGAGTGAATAAATCATTATACTCATCTCAGGCTTCTTCTGTTTGCATCCTCTGTTTGTCCTCCCATATAATCCATTCCTCCCAGGTGTCCAGATAGTCTGACCTGGTATCCATTAAATCAGATGCTATACTAGCCATTTGGTTATAATATTTTATTTTGTTCAGAACTATATCAAATTGTGGTATTGTGCTTTTCCAAAATTTTGCCATATTATGCCCATTAGCTTCCTTGTAGCTTTAGATATCCCATCTATTGGGAAGTGTAGTAATGCTTGTTCAATAGTGAGCTTGATTTTTTTTATTAAGAACCTCACCTAGTAATTTTTCTGCTAACATCCAAATCTTTTTAACATCAGGACATGTCCACCACATATGGACAAAAGAACCTTCTTCTTTACAACCTCGATAAGGATGTATTTGTTCTGTATTACAATATCTAAATCTATTGGGGTTCATATACCATTGATATACAACTTTTATATAGTTCTCTTTTAAGTTTGCACTAACTGTGCAGGATAAACCTTATTTTATTATATCTGCCCATTGTTTTGTTTCTTTTGTAAACTGCCCTTCTTCCCATTTTTGAATTAATTTTAGTTTATGGGAATTCGGACAATCGGTTAGCATTTTATAAAGACCTGAAATAGTACCTTTAGCCCTATAAGGATCTGTACAGGTAGCCCTCAGTTTACGCCAGGGTTAGGTTCCAGAAGGAATCGTTGTAAATTGAAACCCAGTTTATAATGTAAGTCAATCTAATTTTAATGAACAAAAACAAAATAATCACACAACAGACTGTATCATCATCAAACTAAGTTTAATGAAGAAAAACGTTTTTTTACTAGCATTTTTCTGAAGCTAAGGGAAGTGGCTGCAGATCCATTGCTCAGGTCTGGTTATACACTGATTAGCCTGCCTGTGTTTAATCACACAACAGACTGTATCATCATCAAACTAAGTTTAATGAACAAAAACGTTTTTTTACTTGCCTTTTTCTGCAAACAGTTCTCTGCATTGAGTCTGCATCTAAGGGAAGTGGCTGCTAGATCTTGTTCCTTTGAAAGCTGATCCATTGATCATGTCTGTCTTGCTTTTCTTTGCATGTGTTTGCTGCAATACAAGCGGACAGCTCCACCTACTGCCTATTTTAATGTATGCATGTGCTAATGCTTTCAATAGCAGTCAATGCTTTTCAATAGCAAAAAAAAGGGCGTTATTCTGAAACGGCGCAAATTGAACCGTCGTAAACCGAGGGACACCTGTACATAGTTTCTCAAATAATTTAAGTTCAGCCTGCATTTTTACTTTCCCAATTTTATTGGCCCGAGATAGTAGCTGGAGATAATGAAACCAGGAATTTGGGAGGCTTGGTGAAATATTTTTATATTGTTCGAACGTGAGAACATTGTTTCCCCTATAAGCATCCGCAATACAGTATAGACTTTTGTTTGCCCAAATACTACTAGTTGCTTTTCTTATCTGCTTTGTAGTTGTTATTAGAGGTGTAATTTGAGAGTTCTTACTAATCAGGTTAAATTTAGGTTGTAGTTTATCCCATATTTTTATAGTATGTGCAATTGAAATGTATTTTGACCATTCTGTTAATCTATCTTTCTTTGGCGTCCAAAGGATTCGGTAGATTGGGCTGATATTGATCATGTCACTTTCTAATTTTACCCAAGCTAACTCATTTTCATTATGATTCCATAAAACTGTTTGTGCTAATCTTGCTGCATGATAGTATGTTTGGAGATCAGGGACTCCCAATCCTCCGTCCCCTCTATTTCGCAATAAGGTAATTTTATTTATTTTCGCCTTTTTATAGGACGAAATAAACTGTAGTAAATTTTTATGTATTACACCAATATCAGTTGCTGGTATGGATAAAGGGAGTGCTCTAAAAATATATAATAATTTGGGCAATATTAAAATTGTACTAAACACTATTTTTCTATAAAACTAAATTTTGTAAGTAGCCAATTTTCTCATCTCCTTTTTAAAGTGTGTAAACATAAGTATATAGTTTAGTTTAGTATATATGTTTTCTAATTTATTGGGTAAAGATACACCTAAGTTAATTAAAAAGTTAATATTTTTTTTGTATGATCCAGTAGACCAATATCAATAGCTTTGCATTTGTCATTATTAATCTTGTATCCAGATATCTTACTAAATGAGAAGAGTAAATCATATAAGGGCGGGAGTGATAACATTGGATTGGTTATTGTTAGAATAACGTCATCCACAAATAAAGATAACTTTTGTTCTGTTTTCCCTACTTGAATACCAGCTATATCAGGGTGTTTTCTGATCTTTGCTGCAAGGGGCTCTATGCATAATGCAAACAATAATGGAGACAATGGACAACCTTGCCTAGTTCCATTATTTATTTGTATTCTTTTAGATTGGTAGCCTGCAATTTTAAGAAATGCTGAAGGCTGTGTAAATAGACTGTATTGCTGCTATATAATTGCCCTTTATTCCAAAATGATGCATAGTTTGAGACATATAGTCCCAAAGGACCCTATCAAATGCCTTCTCTGCGTCTAAGGATAAAAACAGAAAAGGCATCTTTTCGTGTGTTGCATAGTCCATTAGATTTATAACTCTTCTGACATCAGGAGCCTCTCGACCTCTAATGAATCCCACTTGGTCGTTATATATCAATTTAGGCATATGAGGGTTTAGTCTAGTAGCTAGAATTTAAGTAAAGTTTTTGAGGTCTTGGTTTATCAATGATATGGGTCTATAATTTTTGCAATAAAACCTATCTCTTCCTGGCTTTGGAATCACACTTATCCTAGCTGTAAGGAGATCTGGAGGTATTTTTCTCCCCTTAAGCATATAAATAAATGACTACTAGTGGGATCAACTCTGATGAAAACTTTTTGAGGAATCTTCCTGAATATCCATCCGGACCAGGAGCCTTATTACTTTTAAGTTGCTTAATAGCAAAAGATATCTCTTGTGGAGTAATAGTAGCATTTAGACATGCCTAGGCTTCTTAATCTAGTGTCGGTTGGTTACAGTCATTTAGGAAGGAATCTATTTGTTGGGTTCTAGACTTGTTCTGATCTTTTTTTAGATGGTATAATGTTGGATAAAAATCTGCAAAGGCATTTGCAATATGTGAAGGATTATTTAGAGTCTTCCCTTCAGATGTCTGAATCTGCAGAATCGACGTGTCTCTAGTTATATTTCTAATCATTCTGGCTAGCATACGATCTGGCTTATTAGAGTAAATGAAATAACGTGTGTCTTTAATTCTTAGAGAAGATAAAGCTTTTTCTGTGAGACTGTGAGTAATTTATCTAATTCATCTTTTTTTATTTTTAGTGTATTAGCTATAGTATCTGATCTAGTTTCAATATGTTTTTATGCAGTTCTTCTATCTCACATTTCTTTTGTTTTATTAAGTTGTTTTTTATTTTGGCAATAGCGTTTTTTATCCGTAGAATCTTTATTATCGGCCCAGAAATATCTAATTAGCTTAGAGAGTTTTCTGGGATATTTTGTCATTTCTTAACAAGGATGGGTAAAAAAAAACCTTCAGGGATACGTCCACTATTGATTGATCAGACCATGTAGTTTGTGTGATTGCAGTGGCCGTTATCAGGGGGCATAGTATTTGTCTTAGAAATGTATAATCAATCCTAGAATAGGACCTGTGTGCTGCTGAATAATATGTGTAATTCCGAACTCCTCTATTGCAGATTCTCCAGCTATCAACCAAATTATGATCTAATATTAGGTTGCTAAGTATTTTTTTATTGGATGTGATCATAGTCGTATTAGGGGACCTGTCAATCTTTTAAAGGGACATTATACACTCATTTTTTCTTTGCATAAATGTTTTGTAGATGATCTATTTATATAGCCCATAAAGTTTTTTTAAAAAAAATAAATGTATAATTTTGCTTATTTTTTAAAGAACATTGCTCTGATTTTCAGACTCCTATCCAAGCCCCAAAGTTTTATGTGAATACCGTCAGCTACCTTCTCCAGCTTGCTCCTGTTTGTGTAAAGGGTCTTTTCATATGCAAAAGAAGGGGGAGGGGGGAGTGTCTTATTTCCTACTTGCAGTGGGCTTTCCAGCTACCTTTTCAACAGAGCCAAACTGACAGCTTCTAAGTAAGTTTTTAAACAGTTTTATACTGGATTTTTATATCAGTATCTGTGCATCTTATTCTTTATAGTATTGTCTATTACATGCAGTTATATGAAAATGAGTGTAAAGTCCATTTAAGTCTTCTGCTAATATTATTTTGTATTTTTTCCATGTAGTCAATAGCTTACTCATTTTTTAAATAAATCTATCCTGATTTTCGTTAGGAGTGTAAATATTTCCCAATACTATTGTGTTTCTTTGTATCTTCCGGATCCCTTATTACCTCCTCTTCCTGAAAGTTCAAGGTGGAATGTAATATAATAGACACTCCCCTTTTTTTCTTCTGACCGAACGCATGATTTTGAACTGGAAAGGCAGCGTCCCAATATTTTGGTATGTGTTTGGCTGTAAAATATGTCTCCTGCAACATAATAATATGGGCATTACTAGCTTTGTATTCTGAAATTGCTTTCCTATGTTTAATATGAGAGTGCAATCCTCTCACATTATGAGATATTATTTTGAAAGACATATTTGTGTTGTTGTGTTATATTTTGAACTGTGTGAAAATACAAAAGCAAACCTCATCAGGAAATGCCTGTGCCATAATAAGATCTGAGAATCCTTTACGGGTGACTGAGGGGTAGGGTCATCTCCATTCATGATTTTAAGTTAAACATTAAATAAACATAAATAACCTGAGTATCTGCATTTGATACTCAAACATTCTATAGTGGTGTACTAAATTGCACTAAACTCCCGGTGCGGCCGCGGCACGGCCAATATTTTGTATATCAAAAATAAGTTTAAGTGCCAATACTAATATAAATATAAACCATAACTTAACAAGGTGTGTAATGTTAAATCTGTAATAATGGTTATCCACAACAAAGCCACTGAGCATAATAAAACTATATAAAAAGTTGGAACAAAAGTTACATATTCTGCTGAATTATAACAATACTTGAGATTTACAACTTTTAGAACCCACTCCGTGGATTGCTTATATTTATCTTAATCTCATATTCTGTGTATGTTCCCACCCATACCTTTAAATCAAATCTCTACTCTAGGTAGCCGTGCCATTGATATTTTAAGTTAGATTGTAATAAAAAATTGTACATTAACCATTCTGTCGGGCAGACTCTCCCAACTACTCAACTATACTGAAACCAATTTAAACTAAGCTATCTGTTATTATTATCTAATCGGTCTCCATACAATATCATAGTAGAAATACATTGCCATTGAACTTGTGATTAAAACCCTTACCTTGTTGTAGCTGAAATTTACTAACGTGTCTATTTCTGAGCAGTTTGTAGATAGCTATAATAAAAGTTAGCAAAAACCTGACAGTGTAGCATATTAATGTTATGCATGAGATCAGAAAAAAAAGTCTCGTAGACAGATATTCTATACTGGTATATGAGACTTACATTTCTTTATCCTTACTTTGCGAGTTTTTCATTTTTTTCTACAACCAATTTCCCTAGGTCATAACTTTTGACCTGTAATCTTCTGCATACCAAGATAGAGCAAGATTTTACATGTTCTTACTAATCAATTCTACCCTCTATGTAACAGTGTTGGAGACGTTTTAAATTATACTGTCTATAAAAAACATACAATAACAATTAAACCTTTGAAACTTAATAAGCTTTCCTCTGGGAGTTTTATCATTTTGATCTTTCCATATCAAACTATTTCCCTTTATTCCCTTTATTCCTCTTTTGTTCCTCTTTTCTTCGGGCATCTGTATCATAGATATTGCCTAGTTCCCAAAAGTGTTGTTATATGCAAACCAAACACTTAAAGTAGGGTGAACCAATTTAACAACAATTTCCTGTAATTTCCTTAAGCGTATTCATCCAACGTGAGTCTCTTTGTGTAATTTGCACTTATATCGTAAGGTCCACCTGGTGATACTCAGAAAAAAAACGATATTTGATAGAACGCTGCTCTCTCCTCACAATTAGATGTCATGAGATCTAGAAAAATATAGGAAACAAGAGAGGCGCATGTGTGTACCAGTAACACAATAGAGATAACCCAGATAATACCATAATCAGGGTACTCACATTTGTGAGGCGCACTCAGACAGTGCTATTGGATGCAGGCTGGATATTTGGCAGCAACCCAGCTTGCTGTTCAATCTTGGAAAACAGGAACAAAGGATCCCAATATCTGGATAGGTAAAGAAGACAGAAGGGGCGCCTGTGTGTGCCAGTAGTATAATATAGTATTCACAATATATAAACCCTTCTCAGGGTACTCACATTTGGGAGGAGCACTCAGACAGTGCTATTAGTAACAGGCTGGGTAGTTGGCAGCAACCCAGCTTACTGGTTACTTCGATAGACCAAAGCTCTGGAACACTGGAACACAGGACCCTAATAGTGGACTGCAGCTGTGGATGGAAATCAATCTCTACAGCAGAGGACTCCCTATGGGAGTGACTGGTATATACAATCTGGTTTCCGCCCTAAACACTCAACAGAAACCACTCTTGCTAAAGTAACAAATGCCCTGTTATCAGCTAAAGCAAAAGGCCATTACTCTTTACTAATTCTTCTTGACCTGTCTGCAGCTTTTGACACAGTTGACCATCCTCTCCTCCTAAAAATACTACATTCATTTGGCATCCGAGACACAGCCCTCTCCTGGTTTGCATTATATTTTTCAAACTGCTCGTTTTCAGTTTCCTTTAACAACATATCTTGTGATCCTATGCCTCTTTCAGTTGGAGTACCGCAAGGCTCTGTCTTGGGCCCCTTGCTTTTCTCTCTCTATACATCCTGCCTTGGAAAACTTATAGCCTCCTTTGGATTACAGTACCACTTATATGCTGATGATACCCAAATCTATCTTTCCTCTCCTGATATCTCTCCTTCTTTACTCAACCAGATTTCTGACTGCCTCTCTGCAATTTCCTCTTGGATGTCTTCACACTACCTCCAACTCAATCTGTCCAAAACTGAGCTGCTTCTTATCCCCCCCCCCCCCTCTTCGAGACATCCGACACCTGACATTTCTCTGACGGTTGGAGACTCTATTCTCAACACCTCACCCCAGATCCGCTTTCTTGGGGTCACACTAGACTCAGAACTCACATTCAACCCACATATACAATCGCTTACCAAATCCTGCCGTTAACACCTACGCAACATTTCCAGAATTCGTCCCTTCCTTACTCAAAAAACTACAAAAATACTTATTCGTTCCCTCATTTTGTCACGCATTGATTATTGCAATCTACTCATAAATGGTCTTCCAAAACACTCCCTCCAATCTATTATGAATGCTTCTGCTAGACTCATCCACCTAAGTCGCCGATCTACATCAGCTGCTCCGCTCTGCCAGTCTCTACACAGGCTCCCTATACACTCCAGAATACAATTTAAAGTATTAACCTTAACTTACAAAGCACTAAACAGTCTAACTCCCAACTATATTTCCTCTCTCGTTGTGACTTTGCATGTGCTGCTCCTGTCCTCTGTAACTCTCTACCCCGCTCCATAAGACTGTCTCCAACCTTGTATAGCTTCAGATGCTCCTTGAAAACCCACCTATTCAGAGAGGCGTACGATCTCTCCCCCATCCTTCATCCGAGCCAAACTAATACATGAACTGCCTGACTCACTGCTGCAACTACAACCAATGTGACAAGCTACCCCAACCTAAATGTCTCTGCACCCTAAACCTGTAGACTGTGAGATCTCCAGAGCAGGGCCCTCTTCCTCCTGTACTAGATTTGTTTAGTTATGTTATGTTTTGTATTTTATCACAAATCCTTGTCATTGTATACCGCTTTACAAATAAATAATAATAATGCTTGTGGCGGCCTTAACAAAGATGACCGCAGCACATGGGTAGTGCTGTTCTTTCACTGCCATCTTGGTTAAAGTAACTTCAGATTTTGGTGCTTTAAATCAGGCCCTGGAGCTAGGTGCTAATTGGTTGCTGCACATATATGCCTCCTCTCATTGGCTCACTCAATGTCTTCAGCTTCCTTCCAGGAATGCATTTAGCAAATGATACCAAGAGATTGAAGCTGATTTAATAATATAAGTAAATTCGAAAGTTGTTTAAAGGGACATGAAACATTTTATTTCATGATTCAGATAGAGAATACAGTTTTAAACAACTTTCAAATGATCTTCTATTATCTACGTTGCTTTGTTCTCTTGGTATTCTTTGTTGATGAGCATACCTAGGTAGTCTCAGGAGCTGTGAACTAGCTGCTGAGGTAGGCTGCACAAATATGCCTCTTATCATTGGCTTACTGATGTGCTCCAATACCTCCCAGTAGTGCATTAATGCTCCTTTAATAAAGGATACCAAGAGAAGGAAGCTAAATTAATAATAGAAGTAAGTTGGAAAATTGTATGTTCTATATGAATCTTGACATTTTTGGGTTTCATGTCCCTTTAAAGTGATGGTAAATCCTAGCATTTTTGAAATATCAATAAAGGGGACTTTCAGTCATGAAGTATAAATACAATTTAATGCTGAAAGTTTCTTATTTTTAGTGAGTTTATGCTGAGCTAAGCACCTCCGGCTGATCATGGCAATACGCCATTTCCTCACTAAGGTGATATTTTCACCTGTTAGCCAATAGCCTGCTAGCCATCCGGCATAATGCCGATTGGGCCGCACGGCTATTGGCTAAGAGGTGGAAACATCACTATCATTGAAAGAAAAAAAAACATTGTGTTGCCATGGGCGACCGGAGGCACTCACCTTGGCATAAACCTGTTGCAAATAAAGGAACTTTCAGCATGAAGTTTTATTTATAGTGAATGTCACCTTTATTTGTAACATTGGTAAATCCTGGTTCAGATAGAGCATACAATATTTAGATACTTTTCAAATGACTTCTATTATCAAATGTACTGTACTGTTCTCTTAGTATCCTTTGTTAAAAGTGTATGTACAAATGTTCAGCAGCAGCAATGCATTACTGGGAGCAGCTTGCTGGTGATTAGTTGCTACACACATAGACCCTACCAGATATGTTCACCTAGATCCCAGTATTGTATAGTTGTATGCAAGCAACAGTACCATAATACAATGCTCTAATACATTTAAGTGTTTTTCTTTTTGAACTTTTATTAACATATTTTTAACGTAGGTACTATTAACTAGAAATAACAAATTTGTAGTGCATACCTCATTTGAAAATTTGCATACTATGGGCTAGATTACAAGTGGTGCACTATTTGTGAACATAAACCTCGGTAGTAGTAATCTTTTTGCTCACATGGGTTAGTGTATGTATTACAAGTTTAAAGTAAAGCATTTGCATGTAATCAAAGCCCTAGGCGCGCTACCTTCTCTTGAATAGAAGCTTTTTTTGCAGAATACTTTTATTAATACAAATTCTTCTAGTAAAGCTATCACTTTTTCTGCATAGGTCCATTCAATTTTATTATTATTCATATAGCCAGTGTAGAGACTGACAGAGCTGAGCAGCCAATGGGGATTGGATACTTAGGTGGATAAGCCTAAATGAAACATTCATGATAGATTGGAGGTGAGGTGGGGGTTGGAAAGGCCACGTAATGATATGTACATATGCTCCGTATAACTGCATTGAAATTTTGTTCGAGCTTGGAGAACTTACAGGGCTTTGTAACGAGTGTGACTGAGCAATTGCCGCCATGATACTTAGCATTGACAGTTTCTGAGTAGATGCAGTGTTTCAGTGCAGGAGCATAGTCTTCATGTATATTCATGCAAAAATAAAATCTATTTTTGAAACAATGATAGCCTTTACTAAATACATTTCCACTAATATATCAGCAATGCACAGATGCGCATATTCTAAAGTGAAATGCACTCACTGCTTCTCTATATTATTTGTATTATGTAGAGGACAGACAGAGCTGAGCAGCCAATGGGGATTGGGTACTTAGGTGGATAAGTCTAGCTGAAACATTCATGATAGATTGGATGTGAGGTGGGGGTTGGTAAGGCCACGTAATGATATGTACATATGCTCCGTATAACTGCATTGAAATTTTGTTTGAGCTTGGAGAACTTACAGGGCTTTGTAACGAGTGTGACTGAGCAATTGCCGCCATGATACTTAGCATTGACAGTTTCTGAGTAGATGCAGTGTTTCAGTGCAGGAGCATAGTCTTCATGTATATTCATGCAAAAATAAAATCTATTTTTGAAACAATGATAGCCTTTACTAAATACATTTCCACTAATATATCAGCAATGCACAGATGTGCATATTCTAAAGTGAAATGCACTCACTGCTTGTCTATATTATTTGTATTATGTAGAGGACATATTAAATATAATGAAAGGCCGTTATACCCCCAAATCTATTTTCTTTATCGTCTAATACAATTCTCCTTTCTTCTCTTTTATTCTAGCTTCAATCATTGTTTGCTTTTAGCAAATTCAATTCTACTTCCACAGCCTTTAAAACTAAAAATCTAATCACATAAATGGATCTTGTAATAATATTACTGTATCACTGACTTATAGGTACTGCTGCCAAAGAAATCGTTGGATAAAACCAATTTGTTAAATGGGTTTTTTGGATGACTTTTTATGTACAACAACATTACAGTCACTCGAGGCCTTCACAGAGCAGAGGATTTTCAACAGCTGTATCCAAATTATATTAGTATTTCATGAAAGCATTTTATCTAAATGTTTAACTCCTTCCTGCACTGTTTTAATGTAACAAACACTTCCATAGATTTATAAAATAATGTTTAAAGTGCTAAGGAAATCCTATATCGGGTGTTCTCTGTACTCTTATCCTATAATGGTTGCTTCCAACTAAATTACGTTTGTGGTCTGGATATATATTTCTGTACCACAAGGGCTAATAGATCATAGGATATTGACTGTTATATCATCAGCAAAACATAATGTTTAGGTTATTCTGATTATCATAAATGCTTTCCCATATAAATGATAGACAGTTAAAAAAACATTAAACGCAGTAGAATTGCATTATCAACAAATGCATAACAAAAAGACAACGCAAAAGCACTTAAAATAGCACAATCTGTTAAAAAACCGGTGAAAAAACCTTTAGATATATCAGTGAAAAGAGAAAAACTAACAGAGGGATAGTTAGACTCAAGAATGATGATAGAGTAGTGGAAGAAGATAAAAAAATAGCAAACTGTTAAAATGATTACTTTTGTTCAGTCTTTACAACGGATGGTAAATATAGTGAGATTCTATTAAGGGATGTTACTGTAAATAATAATGTGAATAGTACTTTTCTTTTTACAGAGGAAGAGGTTTCAAGGGCTTTATCAAAAATAAAAGTAAATAAGTCTGTGGGTCCAGATAATATTCATCCAAGGGTTCTAAGAGAACTTTGATCAGTAAAAGCTACTCCATTAGCTGATTTATTTATACAGTCACTTCTAACAGGAGTTGTTCCAAAAGACTGGAAAATTGCCAATGTAGTCCCTCTTCATAAAAAGGGTAGTAGGGAAGATTCTGCTAACTATAGGCCAGTCAGTTTGACCTCAATTGCAGGGAAATTAATGGACACTCTTTTAAAGGAAAGACCTGTATCTTTACTTCAGACAAACAACTTAGAAGACAAAGGACAGCATGGTTTCACTGCTGGAAGATCATGTCAGACTAATCTAATTGATTTCTTTGACCATGTAACTAAAATAATAGACCAGGGAGGAGCCGTAGATGTTGCATATCTAGACTTTAGCAAAGCATTTCACACCGACCCACACAACAAACTTATTCACAAAATATATTGCCTTGGAATAGATGCTAAGATTGTTAAGTGGGTAGAATGCTGGCTTAAAGATAGACGACAGAGGGTTTCAATTAATGGAGTACATTCAAATGAGGCATTAGTTACTAGTGGTATTCCTCAAGGGTTAGTTCTTGGGCCTGTTTTGTTTAACATGTTCATAAGTGATATTGGAAGTGGGCTTGTTTGCTGATGATACAAAAATTTGTAACAGGGTAGATGTTCCAGGAGGGGTTGATCAAATTAACTGTGATATTAAAAAACTAGAGGACTGGTCAAATAAATGGGATCTGAAATTTAATATTACCAAGAGCAAAATTATGCATATAGGATCCAAAAACCCAAAGGCCAATTATAGTCTCAATGGTACATTACTGACTGTAACTAAAGAAGAAAGGGATTTGGGAATTATTATTTCAGATGATTTAAAATTTGGTACACAATGCAGCAGTGCAGCCAGTAAGGCTAGTCGAATACTTGGTTGCATTGGAAGAGGTATTAGTAGCAGAAATAGCAAGGTTCTTATGCCACTTTACAGATCATTAGTTAGACCAAATCTGGAATACTGTGTACAGTTCTAGAGACCATATCTTCAGAAAGATATAAATGAACTAGAAGCTGTCCAAAGGAGGGCTACTAAAATGGTACATGGTCTAAAATATAAAACTTACAAAGAAAAACTCTATGATCTAAATATGTATAGTTTAGAGCAGTGGTTCCAAACCCTTTTTCTCTCTAATACCCCTTGATTAGGCTTTTAATTTATAAGTACCCCCTCTCTTCATTACCCCCACCCATCCCTCAAATAAAGTTTTTTTTTTTTTTTTTAACTAAACCTAATGACTGCTTCGAGGTACTTGCAGCTGCCGAATCAGCAGGTTGAATTTCAATGCTAACTGCAGCTCTCTTAAGAGTTCCAGTTTTCAACCACTTATCCATTTCGGGGGGGAAAAAAGTCACTCAAATCAATAAATAGCTAAACATTTAAAATAAAGCACTCTTAAAAAAAGAACGATCTATGCGGGCTAGGCTTATTAATACACGTTCAAAAGTAGTCAGTCCAAAAGCATGTGTACCAAGCTCAAAGTGGAATAGGATTACTGTCTTTGTATCTGCAAGAGGAACTGAAGTGTATTCAAAACTTGGTCGTGGGTGAACCTTTCAGTGAGGAGATCGCTGGGTGGGCTATGTCACAGTTATGCAGGGGACAGTGTCAGAGGCTACGTACAGGTGTTGAGTGCATTGTGAAGGTAAACTCTTACCAGAGCTGCGAGTAAGTACTTGGTCCCATGACTGTCTCTGTCAGTAAACTCTGCTTCCTCTCTTCTGCCCCACATGACTCCAAAAGCCCCAATGAGTCAACCCTGTCCAAACCACATGTGCCACACCTCTAGCCCAAAACACACCAGTAGCCGATCCGTAGATAGAATCCCAGGCAGATCAAAGATAAAGTCTCTCGATATAAGTCCATTGTGTGTTGTTCCGTCCTTACCAACAATATTTTTGCGTACCCCCAACCGATCCGCCGCGTACCCCAGGTTGGGAACTGCTGGTTTAGAGGATAGAAGGGAAAGAGGTGACATGATAGAAACCTTCAAATATATGAAGGGACTTAATAAAATAGAAGCTGAAAGCATTTTTCACAAAAAAAATAAATGCCAAAACAAGGGTTCACTATCTAGTTAGAGGGTAGAAGATTCAGGAGAAATTTGAGGAAGCATTTTCTTTCATGTAATTAGCAAGAGTCCATGAGCTAGTGACGTATGGGATATACATTCCTACCAGGAGGGGCAAAGTTTCCCAAACCTCAAAATGCCTATAAATACACCCCTCACGACACCCACAATTTAGTTTTACAAACTTTGCCTCCCATGGAGGTGGTCATTCCAGCACAGCTGGTAGGGGGCAGGTTACGATTTTTCAAAGATATTTGGATCAATTCGATTCACAGTCTTTGGATTCAGAACATTGTTTCTCAAGGATACAGAATAGGTTTCAAGATAAGACTTCCTGTGAGAAGATTTTTTCTCTCTCGCATTCCAGTAAACCCAGTGAAGACTCAGGCATTTCTGAAATGTGTTTCAGATCTAGAGTTGGCTGGGGTAATTGTGCCAGTTCCAGTTCTGGAACGGGGTCTGGGGTTTTACTCAAATCTATTCATTGTATCAAAGAAGGAGAATTCCTTCAGACCAGTTCTGGATCTAAACATATTGATTCGTTATGTAAGAATACCAACATTCAAAATGGTGACTATAAGGACTATTCTGCCTTTTGTTCAGCAAGGGCATTATATGTCCACAATAGATTTACAGGATGCATATCTTCATATTCCAATTCATCCAGATCACTATCAGTTTCTGAGATTCTCTTTTCTAGACAAGCATTACCAGTTTGTTGCCCTTCCGTTTGGCCTAGCAACAGCTCCAAGGATCTTTTCAAAGGTTCTCGGTGCTCTTCTCTCTGTAATCGGAGAACAGGGTATTGCGGTATTTCCTTATTTGGACGATATCTTGGTACTTGCTCAGTCTTTACATTCTGCAGAATCTCATACGAATCAACTTGTGTTGTTTCTTCAAAAACATGGTTGGAGGATCAATTTACCAAAGAGTTCTTTGATTCCTCAGACAAAGGTAACCTTTTTGGGCTTTCAAATAGATTCAGTGTCCATGACTTTGTCTCTAACAGAAAAGAGACGTCTGAAGTTGGTTTCAGCTTGTCGAAACCTTCAGTCTCAATCATTCCCTTCGGTAGCTTTTTGCATGGAAATTTTAGGTCTCATGACTGCTGCATCGGACGCGATCCCCTTTGCTCGTTTTCACATGAGACCTCTTCAGCTTTGTATGCTGAACCAGTGGTGCAGGGATTATACAAGGATATCACAAATAATATCCTTAAATCCCAATGTTCGATCTTCTCTGACTTGGTGGTTGGATCACCATCGTTTAATTCAAGGGGCCTCTTTTGTTCGTCCAAAGTGGACTGTGATCTCAACAGATGCGAGTCTTTCAGGTTGGGGAGCTGTATGTGGATCTCTGACAGCGCAGGGGGTTTGGGAATCTCAGGAGGCGAGATTACCAATCAACATTTTGGAACTCCGTGCGATTTTCAGAGCTCTCCAGTTCTGGCCTCTTCTGAAGAGAGAATCGTTTATTTGTTTTCAGACGGACAATGTCACAACCGTGGCGTATGTCAATCATCAAGGTGGGACTCACAGTCCTCAAGCTATGAAAGAAGTATCTCGGATACTTGTATGGGTGGAATCCAGCTCCTGTCTAATTTGTGCGGTTCACATCCCAGGTGTAGACAATTGGGAAGCGGATTATCTCAGTCGCCAGACGTTACATCCGGGCGAATGGTCTCTTCACCCAGAGGTATTTCTTCAGATTGTTCAGATCTGGGGACTTCCAGAAATAGATCTGATGGCCTCTCATCTAAACAAGAAACTTCACAGGTATCTGTCCAGATCCAGGTATCCTCAGGCGGAAGCAGTGGACGCGTTGTCGCTTCCTTGGAATTATCATCCTGCCTATATCTTTCTGCCTCTAGTTCTTCTTCCAAGAGTGATTTCCAAAATTCTTATGGAACGTTCGTTTGTTCTGCTGGTGGCTCCAGCATGACCTCACAGGTTTTGGTATGCGGATCTCATTCGGATGGCCAGTTGCCAACCTTGGACACTTCCGTTAAGACCAGACCTTCTATCTCAAGGCCCATTTTTCCATCAGGATCTCAAATCATTAAATTTGAAGGTATGGAAATTGAACACTTGATTCTTAGTCATAGGGGTTTCTCTGACTCGGTTATTAATACTATGTTACAGTAAATCTGTGTCTAGGAAGATTTATTATCGAGTCTGGAAGACTTACATTTCTTGGTGTTCTTCTCATAAATTCTCCTGGCATTCTTTTAGAATTCCTAGAATTTTACAGTTTCTTCAGGATGGTTTGGATAAAGGTTTATCTGCAAGTTCTTTGAAAGGACAAATCTCTGCTCTTTCTGTTCTTTTTCACAGAAAGATTGCTAATCTTCCTGATATTCATTGTTTTGTACAGGCTTTGGTTCGTATCAAGCCTGTCATTAAGTCAGTCTCTCCTCATTGGAGTCTTAATTTGGTTCTGAGGGCTTTACAGGCTCCTCCGTTTGAACCTATGCATTCTCTGGATATTAAATTACTTTCTTGGAAAGTTTTGTTCCTTTTGGCCATCTCTTCTGCTAGGAGAGTTATCTGCTCTTTCTTGTGAATCTCCTTTTCTGATTTTTCATCAGAATAAGGCGGTGTTGCGGACTTCATTTCAATTTTTACCTAAGGTTGTGAATTCTAACAACATTAGTAGAGAAATTGTTGTCCCTTCATTGTGCCCTGATCCTAAGAATTCAAAGGAGAGATCTTTACATTCTTTGGATGTAGTAAGAGCTTTGAAATATTATGTTGAAGCTACTAAATATTTTTGAAAGACTTCTAGTCTATTTGTTATCTTTTCTGGTTCCAGGAAATGTCAGAAAGCTTCTGCCATTTCTTTGGCGTCTTGGTTAAAGTCTTTGATTCATCATGCTTATGTGGAGTCGGGTAAGTCCCCACCTCAAAGGATTACGGCTCATTCTACTAGGTCAGTTTCTACTTCCTGGGCTTTTAGGAATGAAGCTTCCGTTGATCAGATTTGCAAAGCAGCAACTTGGTCTTCTTTGCATACTTTTACTAAATTCTACCATTTTGATGTTTTCTCTTCTTCTGAAGCAGTTTTTGGTAGAAAAGTACTTCAGGCAGCTGTTTCAGTTTGATTCTTCTGCTTATGATTTCAGTTTTTTTCATTATTTAGATTAAAACTTTTGATTTGGGTTGTGGATTATTTTTTCAGCGGAATTGGCTGTCTTTATTTTATCCCTCCCTCTCTAGTGACTCTTGCGTGGAAGTTCCACATCTTGGGTATCTGCTATCCCATACGTCACTAGCTCATGGACTCTTGCTAATTACATGAAAGAAAACATAATTTATGTAAGAACTTACCTGATAAATTCATTTCTTTCATATTAGCAAGAGTCCATGAGACCCACCCTTTTTGTGGTGGTTATGATTTTTTTGTATAAAGCACAATTATTCCAATTCCTTGTTGATGCTTTCGCTCCTTTCTTATCACCCCACTTCTTGGCTATTCGTTAAACTGAATTGTGGGTGTGGTGAGGGGTGTATTTATAGGCATTTTGAGGTTTGGGAAACTTTGCCCCTCCTGGTAGGAATGTATATCCCATACGTCACTAGCTCATGGACTCTTGCTAATATGAAAGAAATTAATTTATCAGGTAAGTTCTTACATAAATTATGTTTTTTTTACAGAAAGGGTGGTGGATTCATGGAATAAACGTCCATTTGAGGTGGTAAACACAAAGACTGTAAAGGAATTAAAAAATGCCTGGGACATGCATACTATCCTAAGGAAAAAGTAACATGTAATATGAGTAGACTTGATGGGCCTTTAGTTGCTTACCATCGTATGCTCTATCTGAATCATGAAAGTTTTTTTTTACTTTAGTGTTCCTTTAAAGGGACATAAAATTGCATAAAGAACATGCAGTACTGTATTTTATTATTGCACTATTGCTTGTATATAACAATAGGGTCGATCACAAAACAAAACAACCTATCTAATGATTTTAACCACAAAAACACGATTAAAGTCTATGGGGATTTTCATAGATAAAAAATGTGATAATTTTTTTTTTTAAAGGATTGTGATCGACCCCCATGTATTTAATCTCTGCAAATAAAGAGACACGAAACCCAAAAAATGTATTTAAAGGGACACTCAATAAAAATTAACCTTTCATTATTCAGATAGAGCATGCAATTTTAAACAACTTTCCAATTTACTTCCATTAACCAAATGTGCATAGTCTTTTTATAGTTAAACTTTTTGAGTCGCCAGCTCCTACTGAGCATGTGCAAGAATAAGTGTGTATGCGTTTGTGAATTGTATGCATTTGTGAATGGCTGATCGCTGTCACATGGTATAGGGGGAGTGAAAAAAGACATAACTTTTAAAATTGTCAGAAAAAAATCTACTACTCATTTGAAGTTTAAGACTAAGTGCTATTGCATTGTCTTGTTATCTTGCATTTGTTGATTATGCAAATCTACTGTGTTGACTTGGTCCTTTAAATTTTAATCAACTTTTCATTTTACTTCTGTAATAATTTGTTTCTTTCTCTTGGTATCTTTTGTGGAAGGAGCAGCAATGTACTATTTGGAGCTAGCTGAACACTCCAGGTGAACCAGTGATAGGCTCCTAGTAGTGCATTGTTATTTCAGAGCCTACCTATGTATGCTTTTCAACAAAGGATACCAAGAGAACAAGGCAAATTAAATAATAGAAGTAAATTGGAATTGGAAAGGTGTATAAAATTGCATGCTCAATCTGAATTATTATCAGAATGAACACATTGGGTTTTATGTCAATTTAAACACATAATTAAAGTCAGCTCTAGAGCAGTAATGCACTACTAGGATCTAGCTGATGACCCAATGAGAAAATGCATATGTCTGTAGCCACCAGTCACAAGATAGCTTCCAGTGGCGCATTGCTGGTATTGTGCCTACCTAGGTATGCTTTTTAACAAAGGATACCAAGAAATAAAGTAAATGTTATAATAGTCTCTTAAAATGCTCAAATTTTGGCTTTCATCTTACTTTAATATTAACAATTGATTCTTGCTGGGTTCTTGTGTTATCACATACTATAATATTATTATTATTATTATCTTTATTTGTAATGTGCCAACAGATACTTATAGGGACACAAGTCAAAATTAAACTTTCATGATTTCAATTTATTAACAAAATGTGCACAGTCTTTTTAGATTTACACTTTTTGAGTCACCAGGTCCTACTGAGCATGTGCAAGAATTCACAGAACATAGGTATATGCATTTGTGATTGGCTGATGGCTGTCACATGATACAGGGGGAGTGGAACTAGACATAACTTTGAACGTTGTCAGAAAAAAATCTACTACTCATTTGAAGTTCAGACTAATTAACATTGCATTGTCTTTTTATCATGTGTGTGTTAATTATGCAAATCTTCTGTATTTACTGGTCCTTTAACAAGGTGTAATAAATAAAGACAGGGAAGGCAGACTGACACTGAATGATTACATGGCCCTACTCCCTAGAGCACTTACAGTTTAAGTGGTGATCACTTAACAGATAGTGGATTTGGTTTACTGAAAAAGCCACTGTGTCACCTAATAATTATCTGTAAGTGCTTTTTGCCGAGGCCACACTCTACCAGTGTATGCCTGTTATAAATATGAAATAAAAACTGCTTACATTTAAACATACCATTTCACCTCCTACTAATGCTTATTGACTGATAAGTACTTCCTGCTAATACTCATAGGCTTATAGGTACTTTCCACTACTGCTCAATAAGCATTGGCAGGAAGGTACCTGTCAGTCAATGAGCATCCAAAAGAAGGGCCTGACTATCAGCCAATGAGCATTAGTAGGGCCTTACTCTCAGCCAATGAGCATTAGTAGGGCCTGACTATCAGCCAATGAGCATTAGTAGGGCCTGACTATCAGCCAATGAGTATTAGTAGGGCCTGACTATCAGCCAATGTGCATTAGTAGGGCCTGACTATCAGCCAATGAGCATTAGTAGGGCCTGACTATCAGCCAATGTGCATTAGTAGGGCCTGACTATCAGCCAATGTGCATTAGTAGGGCCTGACTATCAGCCAATGAGCATTAGTAGGGCCTGACTATCAGCCAATGAGCATTAGTAGGGCCTGACTATCAGCCAATGAGTATTAGTAGGGCCTTACTATCAGCCAATGAATATTGGAAGGGAGTACACAACTAACAGTGTTTTGATGCAGATTTTTCATATGGATTGTAAAAACCGTGTCCCTTAAAGTAACGGTTTTCATATACAGTAACATACAGAGTGTTTTAGTATAGAGTTCTTAATATTATTCGGTTTGCAACTCAATAGCATTTTGTCGAGGCATTATCTTTTTTTTCCAATGTATTTTTCTGTTAATGTCTTAAAACAACAAAGCATATAGTATCTATTTTTCTCCAACATAGGTGTGTCCGGTCCACGGCGTCATCCTTACTTGTGGGATATTCTCTTCCCCAACAGGAAATGGCAAAGAGCCCAGCAAAGCTGGTCACATGATCCCTCCTAGGCTCCGCCTACCCCAGTCATTCTCTTTGCCGTTGTACAGGCAACATCTCCACGGAGATGGCTTAGAGTTTTTTAGTGTTTAACTGTAGTTTTTATTATTCAATCAAGAGTTTGTTATTTTAAAATAGTGCTGGTATGTACTATTTACTCTGAAACAGAAAAGAGATGAAGATTTCTGTTTGTATGAGGAAAATGATTTTAGCAACCGTTACTAAAATCCATGGCTGTTCCACACAGGACTGTTGAGAGGAATTAACTTCAGTTGGGGGAACAGTGAGCAGTCTCTTGCTGCTTGAGGTATGACACATTCTAACAAGACGATGTAATGCTGGAAGCTGTCATTTTCCCTATGGGATCCGGTAAGCCATGTTTATTAAGATAGTAAATAAGGGCTTCACAAGGGCTTATTAAGACTGTAGACTTTTTCTGGGCTAAATCGATTCATATATTACACATATTTAGCCTTGAGGAATCATTTAATCTGGGTATTTTGATAAAATTATATCGGCAGGCACTGTTTTAGACACCTTATTCTTTAGGGGCTTTCCCTAATCATAGGCAGAGCCTCATTTTCGCGCCGGTATTGCGCACTTGTTTTTGAGAGGCATGACATGCAGTCGCATGTGTGAGGAGCTCTGATACATAGAAAAGACTTTCTGAAGGCGTCATTTGGTATCGTATTCCCCTTTGGGCTTGGTTGGGTCTCAGCAAAGCAGATACCAGGGACTGTAAAGGGGTTAAAGTTAAAAACGGCTCCGGTTCCGTTATTTTAAGGGTTAAAGCTTCCAAATTTGGTGTGCAATACTTTTAAGGCTTTAAGACACTGTGGTGAAATTTTGGTGAATTTTGAACAATTCCTTCATACTTTTTCGCAATTGCAGTAATAAAGTGTGTTCAGTTTAAAATTTAAAGTGACAGTAACGGTTTTATTTTAAAACGTTTTTTGTACTTTGTTATCAAGTTTATGCCTGTTTAACATGTCTGAACTACCAGATAGACTGTGTTCTGAATGTGGGGAAGCCAGGGTTCCTTCTCATTTAAATAAATGTGATTTATGTGACAATGAAAATGATGCCCAAGATGATTCCTCAAGTGAGGGGAGTAAGCATGGTACTGCATCATTCCCTCCTTCGTCTACACGAGTCTTGCCCACTCAGGAGGCCCCTAGTACATCTAGCGCGCCAATACTCCTTACTATGCAACAATTAACGGCTGTAATGGATAATTCTATCAAAAACATTTTAGCCAAAATGCCCACTTATCAGCGTAAGCGCGACTGCTCTGTTTTAGATACTGAAGAGCATGACGACGCTGATGATAATGGTTCTGAAATGCCCCTACACCAGTCTGATGGGGCCAGGGAGGTTTTGTCTGAGGGAGAAATTTCAGATTCAGGGAAAATTTCTCAACAAGCTGAACCCGATGTGATTACATTTAAATTTAAGTTGGAACATCTCCGCGCTCTGCTTAAGGAGGTATTATCCACTCTGGATGATTGTGAGAATTTGATCATCCCAGAGAAACTATGTAAAATGGACAAGTTCCTAGAGGTCCCGGGGCTCCCAGAAGCTTTTCCTATACCCAAGCGGGTGGCGGACATTGTAAATAAAGAATGGGAAAGGCCCGGTATACCTTTCGTCCCTCCCCCCATATTTAAAAAATTGTTTCCTATGGTCGACCCCAGAAAGGACTTATGGCAGACAGTCCCCAAGGTCGAGGGAGCGGTTTCCACTTTAAACAAACGCACCACTATACCCATAGAAGATGGTTGTGCTTTCAAAGATCCTATGGATAAAAAATTAGAAGGTTTACTTAAAAAGATGTTTGTTCAGCAGGGTTACCTTCTACAACCAATTTCATGCATTGTCCCTGTCACTACAGCCGCGTGTTTCTGGTTCGATGAGCTAGTAAAGGCGGTCGATAGTGATTCTCCTCCTTATGAGGAGATTATGGACAGAATCCGTGCTCTCAAATTGGCTAATTCTTTCACCCTAGACGCCACTTTGCAATTGGCTAGGTTAGCGGCTAAGAATTCTGGGTTTGCTATTGTGGCGCGCAGAGCGCTTTGGTTGAAATCTTGGTCAGCTGATGCGTCTTCCAAGAACAAACTACTTAACATTCCTTTCAAGGGGAAAACGCTGTTTGGCCCTGACTTGAAAGAGATTATCTCTGATATCACTGGGGGTAAGGGCCACGCCCTTCCTCAGGATCGGCCTTTCAAGGCCAAAAATAAACCTAATTTTCGTCCCTTTCGTAGAAACGGACCAGCCCAAAGTGCTACGTCCTCTAAGCAAGAGGGTAATACTTCTCAAGCCAAGCCAGCTTGGAGACCAATGCAAGGCTGGAACAAGGGAAAGCAGGCCAAGAAACCTGCCACTGCTACCAAGACAGCATGAAATGTTGGCCCCCGATCCGGGACCGGATCTGGTGGGGGGCAGACTCTCTCTCTTCGCTCAGGCTTGGGCAAGAGATGTTCTGGATCCTTGGGCACTAGAAATAGTCTCCCAAGGTTATCTTCTGGAATTCAAGGGGCTTCCCCCAAGGGGGAGGTTCCACAGGTCTCAGTTGTCTTCAGACCACATAAAAAGACAGGCATTCTTACATTGTGTAGAAGACCTGTTAAAAATGGGAGTGATTCATCCTGTTCCATTAGGAGAACAAGGGATGGGGTTCTACTCCAATCTGTTCATAGTTCCCAAAAAAGAGGGAACGTTCAGACCAATCTTAGATCTCAAGATCTTAAACAAGTTTCTCAAGGTTCCATCGTTCAAAATGGAAACCATTCGAACAATTCTTCCTTCCATCCAGGAAGGTCAATTCATGACCACGGTGGATTTAAAGGATGCGTATCTACATATTCCTATCCACAAGGAACATCATCGGTTCCTAAGGTTCGCATTCCTGGACAAGCATTACCAGTTCGTGGCGCTTCCTTTCGGATTAGCCACTGCTCCAAGGATTTTCACAAAGGTACTAGGGTCCCTTCTAGCGGTGCTAAGACCAAGGGGCATTGCAGTAGTACCTTACTTGGACGACATTCTGATTCAAGCGTCGTCCCTTCCTCAAGCAAAGGCTCACACGGACATAGTCCTGGCCTTTCTCAGATCTCACGGATGGAAAGTGAACGTGGAAAAGAGTTCTCTATCTCCGTCGACAAGGGTTCCCTTCTTGGGAACAATAATAGACTCCTTAGAAATGAGGATTTTTCTGACAGAGGCCAGAAAAACGAAACTTCTAAACTCTTGTCGGATACTTCATTCCGTTCCTCTTCCTTCCATAGCGCAGTGCATGGAAGTGATAGGTTTGATGGTAGCGGCAATGGACATAGTTCCTTTTGCGCGCATTCATCTAAGACCATTACAACTGTGCATGCTCAGTCAGTGGAATGGGGACTATACAGACTTGTCTCCGAAGATACAAGTAAATCAGAGGACCAGAGACTCACTCCGTTGGTGGCTGTCCCTGGACAACCTGTCACAAGGGATGACCTTCCGCAGACCAGAGTGGGTCATTGTCACGACCGACGCCAGTCTGATGGGCTGGGGCGCGGTCTGGGGATCCCTGAAAGCTCAGGGTCTTTGGTCTCGGGAAGAATCTCTTCTACCGATAAATATTCTGGAACTGAGAGCGATATTCAATGCTCTCAAGGCTTGGCCTCAGCTAGCGAGGGCCAAGTTCATACGGTTTCAATCAGACAACATGACGACTGTTGCGTACATCAACCATCAGGGGGGAACAAGGAGTTCCCTGGCGATGGAAGAAGTGACCAAAATCATTCAATGGGCGGAAACTCACTCCTGCCACCTGTCTGCAATCCACATCCCAGGAGTGGAAAATTGGGAAGCGGATTTTCTGAGTCGTCAGACATTGCATCCGGGGGAGTGGGAACTCCATCCGGAAATCTTTGCCCAAATCACTCAACTGTGGGGCATTCCAGACATGGATCTGATGGCCTCTCGTCAGAACTTCAAGGTTCCTTGCTACGGGTCCAGATCCAGGGATCCCAAGGCGACTCTAGTAGATGCACTAGTAGCACCTTGGACCTTCAAACTAGCTTATGTATTCCCGCCGTTTCCTCTCATCCCCAGGCTGGTAGCCAGGATCAATCAGGAGAGGGCGTCGGTGATCTTGATAGCTCCTGCGTGGCCACGCAGGACTTGGTATGCAGATCTGGTGAATATGTCATCGGCTCCACCATGGAAGCTACCTTTGAGACGAGACCTTCTTGTTCAAGGTCCGTTCGAACATCCGAATCTGGTCTCACTCCAGCTGACTGCTTGGAGATTGAACGCTTGATCTTATCAAAGCGAGGGTTCTCAGATTCTGTTATTGATACTCTTGTTCAGGCCAGAAAGCCTGTAACTAGAAAAATTTACCACAAAATTTGGAAAAAATATATCTGTTGGTGTGAATCTAAAGGATTCCCTTGGGACAAGGTTAAGATTCCTAAGATTCTATCCTTCCTTCAAGAAGGATTGGAAAAAGGATTATCTGCAAGTTCCTTGAAGGGACAGATTTCTGCCTTGTCTGTGTTACTTCACAAAAAGCTGGCAGCTGTGCCAGATGTTCAAGCCTTTGTTCAGGCTCTGGTTAGAATCAAGCCTGTTTACAAACCTTTGACTCCTCCTTGGAGTCTCAACTTAGTTCTTTCAGTTCTTCAGGGGGTTCCGTTTGAACCCTTACATTCCGTTGATATTAAGTTATTATCTTGGAAAGTTTTGTTTTTGGTTGCAATTTCTTCTGCTAGAAGAGTTTCAGAATTATCTGCTCTGCAGTGTTCTCCTCCTTATCTGGTGTTCCATGCAGATAAGGTGGTTTTACGTACTAAACCTGGTTTTCTTCCAAAAGTTGTTTCTAACAAAAACATTAACCAGGAGATAGTCGTGCCTTCTCTGTGTCCGAAACCAGTTTCGAAGAAGGAACGTTTGTTGCACAATTTGGATGTTGTTCGCGCTCTAAAATTCTATTTAGATGCTACAAAGGATTTTAGACAAACATCTTCCTTGTTTGTTGTTTATTCTGGTAAAAGGAGAGGTCAAAAAGCAACTTCTACCTCTCTCTCTTTTTGGATTAAAAGCATCATCAGATTGGCTTACGAGACTGCCGGACGGCAGCCTCCTGAAAGAATCACAGCTCATTCCACTAGGGCTGTGGCTTCCACATGGGCCTTCAAGAACGAGGCTTCTGTTGATCAGATATGTAGGGCAGCGACTTGGTCTTCACTGCACACTTTTACCAAATTTTACAAGTTTGATACTTTTGCTTCTTCTGAGGCTATTTTTGGGAGAAAGGTTTTGCAAGCCGTGGTGCCTTCCATTTAGGTGACCTGATTTGCTCCCTCCCTTCATCAGTGTCCTAAAGCTTTGGTATTGGTTCCCACAAGTAAGGATGACGCCGTGGACCGGACACACCTATGTTGGAGAAAACAGAATTTATGTTTACCTGATAAATTACTTTCTCCAACGGTGTGTCCGGTCCACGGCCCGCCCTGGTTTTTTTAATCAGGTCTGATAATTTATTTTCTTTAACTACAGTCACCACGGTATCATATGGTTTCTCCTATGCAAATATTCCTCCTTAACGTCGGTCGAATGACTGGGGTAGGCGGAGCCTAGGAGGGATCATGTGACCAGCTTTGCTGGGCTCTTTGCCATTTCCTGTTGGGGAAGAGAATATCCCACAAGTAAGGATGACGCCGTGGACCGGACACACCGTTGGAGAAAGTAATTTATCAGGTAAACATAAATTCTGTTTTTATTATATTTTAATATAGGATCTAATTTGTATTCTAGTAATGTTTCTTACCACTATCACCAAAATATTGTAGATGCAGACTTAGAAAGTGTAAATGTTTCTTCTGAATTGCATCATAGAATGTCTTACTGTATTCTGTCTTAAAATGAAACTATAGACCAATGGAAAGCCTTAATCATTTGCGAAACAAAGTTCTTCTGTTTGTAAATCTATCCCATGTCACCTCTCGGGTGGATGTAATTAGAATAATCAGAAAAGAGAAGCTGTTATGCAGAGGAATTCTTGCGAAACCAGATTAAGGCAAAACCTTTTCTTTCATGTAATTGGCAAGAGTCCATGAGCTAGTGACATATGGGATATACAATCCTACCAGGAGGGGCAAAGTTTCCCAAACCTCAAAATGCCTATAAATACACCCCTCACCACACCCACAAATCAGTTTTACAAATTTTGCCTCCTATGGAGGTGGTGAAGTAAGTTTGTGCTAAGATTTCTACGTTGATATGCACTTCTCAGCATTGTTGAAGCCCGATTCCTCTCAGAGTACAGCGAATGTCAGAGGGATGTGAAGGGAGTATCACCTATTGAATACGATGATTTCCCTAACGGGGGTCTTTTTCATGGGTTCTCTGTTATCGGTTGTAGAGATTCATCTCCTACCTCCCTTTTCAGATCGACAATATACTTTCAAATTTACCATTACCTCTACTAGAGAACTGTTTTAGTACTGGTTTGGCTATCTGCTATATGTGGATGGGTGTCTTTTGGTAAGTATGTTTTCATTTACTTAAGACACTCTCAGCTATGGTTTGGCACTTTATGCAAATTATATAAAGTTCTAAATATATGTATTGTACTTATATTTGCCATGAGTCAGGTTCATGTATTTCCTTCTGCAGACTGTCAGTTTCATATTTGGGAATATAAACACTTTAAGAAATTTGTTTCTTACCTGGGGTTTAGTCTTTTTTTCAATTTGACTACTTTTGCATTTGCGGGTATTAGGCCCGCGGGTGCGTCAAATGTTAGACTTTATTGCGTCATTTTTGGCGTGAACTTTTTGGTGCGGGAAATTACGTTTTTGACGCAACTTCATCATTTCCGGCGTCATACGTGACGTCGAGACCTTTCACACGGCGGCGTCATTAGTGACGCAAGTGTGTCATTTTCGGTCATTTTTGGCGCCAAAAAAGTTTACGTTACGTTGTGCGTCATACTTGGCGCCAATTTTTCTTCATTATTTCAATACCCCATTGTTGTTTGCCTCCTGCTTTCTTTTCTATCAAGAGGCCTATGCTTTTGCATTTTTTCCCATTCCTGAAACTGTCATTTAAGGAAATAGATAATTTTGCTTTATATGTTGTTTTTTCTTTTACATTGAGCAAGATGTCCCAATTGCTGCCTGACATGGGTTCTACAAAAGCTAAGTGCATTTGTTGTAAAATTGTAGAAATTATTCCACCAAATGTCGTTTGTAATAGTTGTCATGATAAACTTTTACATGCAGATAGTGTTTCTATCAGTAATAGTACATTGCCAGTTGCAGTTCCTTCAACTTCTAATGTGCATGATATACCTGTAAATTTTAGAATTTGTTTCTGAATCTATTATGAAGGCTTTGTCTGCATTTCCACCTTCTAATAAACGTAAAAGGTCTTTTAAAACTTCTCATTTAGCTGATGAAATTTCAAATGACCAACAACATAATAATTCATCCTCTTCTGATGAGGATCTATCTGAAACAGAAGATCCTTCCTCAGATATTGACACTGACAAATCTACTTATTTATTTAAAATAGAGTATATGCGTTCTTTATTAAAAGAAGTGTTAATTACTTTGGATATTGAGGTAACCAGTCCTATTGACGTTCAGTCTAATAAACGTTTAAATACTGTTTTTAAACCTCCTGTGGTTTCTCCAGGTGTTTTTCCTATTCCTGAGGCTATTTCTGATATGATTTCTAGGGAATGGAATAAGCCGGGTACTTCCTTTATTCCTTCTTCAAGGTTTAAGAGATTCTATCCTTTACCAGCAAAATCTATAGAGTTTTGGGAAAAAATCCCCAAAGTTGATGGGGCTATTTCTACTCTTGCTAAACGTACTACTATTCCTATGGAAGATAGCACTTCCTTTAAGGATCCTTTAGATAGGAAGCTTGAATCTTATCTAAGGAAGGCCTATTTATATTCAGGTCATCTTCTCAGACCTGCTATTTCTTTGGGTGATGTTGCGGCTGCATCAACTTTCTGGTTGGAAAATTTAGCGCAACATGAATTGGATTCTGACATATCTAGCATTGTTCGCCTACTACAACATGCTAATCATTTTATTTGTGATGCCATTTTTTGATATTATCAAAATTGATGTTAGATCCATGTCTTTAGCTGTATTAGCTAGAAGAGCTTTGTGGCTTAAATCTTGGAATGCTGATATGACATCTAAATCTAGATTACTATCTCTTTCTTTCCAAGGTAATAATTTATTTGGTTCTCAGTTGGATTCTATTATTTCAACTATCACTGGAGGAAAAGGAGTTTTTTTGCCTCAGGATAAAAAACCTAAGGGTAAATCTAAGGCTTCTAACCGTTTTCGTTCCTTTCGTCAGAATAAGGAACAAAAACTCAATCCTCCTCCTAAGGAATCTGCTTCCAGTTGGAATTCTTCCTCAAACTGGAATAAATCCAAGCCATTTAGGAAACCAAAGTCCACCCCTAAGTCCGCATGAAGGTGCGGCCCTCATTACAGCTCAGCTGGTAGGGGGCAGATTAAGGTTTTTCAAGGATTTTTCGATAAAATCTGTCCAAAATCATTGCATTCAGAGCATTGTCTCTCAAGGGTATCGAATAGGATTCAAAGTAAGACCTCCTGTGAGAAGATTTTTTCTCTCACACATTCCTGTAAATCCAGTAAAAGCTCAGGCTTTTCTGAAGTGCGTTTCAGACCTGGAGTCTTCAGGGGTGATCATGCCAGTTCCTCCTCAGGAACAAGGTTTGGGGTTTTATTCGAACCTATTCATTGTACCAAAGAAAGAAAATTTTTTCAGACCCGTTCTGGATCTGAAAATTTTGAATCGTTATGTAAGAGTACCAACTTTCAAGATGGTGACTATAAGGACTATTCTGCCTTTTGTTCAGCAAGGACATTATATGTCCACAATAGACTTGCAGGATGCATACCTTCATATTCCGATTCATCCAGAACATTTTCAGTTTCTGAGATTCTCTTTTCTAGACAAGCATTACCAATTTGTTGCTCTTCCATTTGGCCTAGCAACAGCTCCAAGAATCTTTTCAAAGGTTCTGGGTGCCCTATTATCTGTAATCAGAGAACAGGGTATTGCGGTGTTTCCTTATTTGGACGATATCTTGGTACTAGCTCAGTCTTTACATACTGCAGAATCTTACACGAATCAACTAGTGTTGTTTCTTCGGAAACATGGTTGGAGGATCAATTTACCAAAAAGTTTCTTGATTCCTCAGACAAGGGTCACCTTTTTAGGCTTCCAGATAGATTCAGTGTCCATGACTCTGTCTCTAACAGACAAGAGACGTTTAAGATTGGTCGCAGCATGTCGGCTCCTTCAGTCTCAGTCATTCCCTTCAGTGGCTATGTGCATGGAAGTTTTAGGTCTCATGACTGCAGCATCGGACGCAATCCCCTTTGCTCGTTTTCACATGAGACCTCTACAGCTTTGTATGCTGAATCAATGGTGCAGGGATTATACAAAGATATCACAATTAATATCCTTGAATCCCAATGTATGACACTCTCTAACATTGTGGATAGATCACCATCGTTTGGTTCAAGGGGTTTCTTTTGTTCACCCAACCTGGACTGTGATCACAACAGATGCGAGTCTTTCAGGTTGGGGAGCTGTTTGGGGGTCTCTGACAGCACAAGGGGTTTGGAAATCTCAAGAGGCGAGATTACCAATAAATATTTTAGAACTCCGTGCAATTCTCAGGGCTCTTCAGTTCTGGCCTCTACTAAAGAGAGAATCGTTCATTTCTTTTCAGACGGACAATATCACAACTGTGGCTTATGTCAATCATCAGGGTGGGACTCAGTCTCCAAGCTATGAAAGAAGTATCTCGGATACTTGCTTGGGCGGAATCCAGCTCCTGTCTAATCTCTGCGGTGCATATCCCAGGTGTAGACAATTGGCAGGCGGATTATCTCAGCCGCCAGACTTTACATCCAGGGGAGTGGTCTCTCCATCTAGATGTGTTTTCTCAGATTGTTCAGATGTGGGGTCTTCCAGAGATAGATCTCATGGCCTCTCATCTAAACAAGAAACTTCCCAGATACCTGTCCAGGTCCAGGGATGTTCAGGCGGAAGCAGTGGATGCGCTGACACTTCCTTGGTGTTATCAACCTGCTTACATCTTCCCGCCTCTAGTTCTTCTTCCAAGAGTGATTTCCAAAATCATCATGGAACAGTCTTTTGTGTTGCTGGTGGCTCCAGCATGGCCACACAGGTTTTGGTATGCGGATCTGGTTCGGATGTCCAGTTGCCCGCCTTGGCCACTTCCGTTACGGCCGGACCTACTATCTCAAGGTCCGTTTTTCCATCAGGATCTCAAATCATTAAATTTGAAGGTATGGAAATTGAACGCTTAGTTCTAAGTCATAGGGGTTTCTCTGATTCAGTGATTAATACTATGTTACAAGCTCGTAAATCTGTCTCTAGAAAGATTTATTATAGAGTTTGGAAGACTTACATTTCATGGTGTTCTTCTCATAATTTCTCCTGGCATTCTTTTAGAATTCCTAGAATTTTGCAGTTTCTTCAGGATGGTTTGGATAAGGGTTTGTCTGCAAGTTCCTTGGAAGGACAAATCTCCGCTCTTTCTGTTTTATTTCACAGAAAAATTGCTATACTTCCTGATATACACTGTTTTGTACAGGCTTTAGTTCGTATTAAGCTTGTCATTAAGTCAATTTCTCCTCCTTGGAGTCTTAATTTGGTTCTGAGGGCTTTACAGACTCCTCCATTTGAACCTATGCATTCTTTGGACATTAAACTACTTTCTTGGAAAGTGTTGTTCCTTTTGGCTATCTCTTCTGCTAGAAGAGTTTGTGAGCTATCTGCTCTTTCTTGTGAGTCTCCTTTTCTGATTTTTCATCAGGATAAGGCAGTTTTGCGGACTTCTTTTCAATTTTTACCTAAGGTTGTGAATTCTAACAATATTAGTAGAGAAATTGTTGTCCCTTCTTTATGTCCTAATCCTAAGAATTCTTTGGAGAAATCCTTACATTCTTTGGATGTGGTAAGAGCTTTGAAATATTATGTGGAAGCTACTAAAAATTCCATTCCATTTCATTTCTATTTGTTTTATTTTCTGGTCCTAGGAAAGGTCAGAAAGCTTCTGCTATTTCCTTGGCTTCTTGGTTGAAACTTTTGATTCATCAAGCTTATTTGGAGTTGGGTCAGGCCCCGCCTCAGAGAATTACAGCTCATTCTACTAGATCAGTCTCTACTTCATGGACTTTTAAGAATGAAGCTTCAGTTGATCAGATTTGCAAAGCAGCCACTTGGTCCTCTTTGCATACATTTACTAAATTCTACCATTTTGATGTATTTGCTTCTTCGGAAGCAGTTTTTGGTAGAAAAGTTCTTCAGGCAGCTGTTTCAGTTTGATTCTTCTGCTTTTTGATTTAAGTTTTTTTCTTTCAAAAGTGAAAATAACTTATTTTTGGGTTGTGGATTATTTTCTCAGCGGAATATGGCTGTTTTTTGTTTTATTCCCTCCCTCTCTAGTGACTCTTGAGTGGAAGACTCCACATCTTGGGTATTGATATCCCATATGTCACTAGCTCATGGACTCTTGCCAATTACATGAAAGAAAACATAATTTATGTAAGAACTTACCTGATAAATTCATTTATTTCATATTAGCAAGAGTCCATGAGGCCCACCCTTTTTATGGTGGTTATGATTTTTTGTATAAAGCACAATTATTTCCAAATTTCCTTTGTTGATGCTTTCTACTCCTTTCTTTATCACCCCACTGCTTGGCTATTCGTTAAACTGAATTGTGGGTGTGGTGAGGGGTGTATTTATAGGCATTTTGAGGTTTGGGAAACTTTGCCCCTCCTGGTAGGATTGTATATCCCATATGTCACTAGCTCATGGACTCTTGCCAATATGAAAGAAATTAATTCATCAGGTAAGTTCTTACATAAATTATGTTTTTTATGTGGGTGACTAAAATGTTAACTACCATTATTTTTGCATTTTGAGTGGTTTTAAAGGTCCTTATGATTTTAAGATACTGTGGTCGTGTCCACGTCAAATATCATTTAACCCTTTAAACCAGGTCTCTTATATCTGCGTTCTCTTTTTAGTTTTTTCCAGGATGGACTTAAAGCTGTTGAAAACCTTAAACCGTCCATTGAAAAGCTGTCAACAGATCTCCATACAGTGAGTAAAATGTCTCTGAAATTTCAATTATTTCTTAGTGCAATGATGCCTGTGACTAAAGTGTATAAAGCCTTAGAATTCTATATAGTATGTGTCCTTCACAGGAACATATAGAAAAAGATGACACAGGATTATAGGGACACTAAACCCAATTTTTTTCTTTAATGATTCAGATAGAGCATGCCATTTTAAGCAACTTTCTAATTTACTCCTATTATCAATTTTTCTTCTTTCTCTTGCTATCTTTATTTAAAAAGCAGGAATGTGGTGCATAGGAGCCTGTCCATTTTTGGTTCAAACCCTGTGTTATGCTTGTTTATTGGTGGCTAAATGTAACCACCAATAAGCAAGTGCTATCTAGGGTGCTTAATCTAAAATGGGCTGGCTCCTAAGCTTTACATTCCTGCTTTTTAAATAAAGAGAACAAAGAAAAATGAATAATAGGACTAAATTAGAAAGTTGCTTAAAATTGCATGCTCTATCTAAATTATGAAAACATTTGGGTTTAGTATCGTACGAAGTAAATTAGTAATGCTCCAAACTATACTATAGACCGTTTCTACATTCTATGTAATGAAGAGTGTAGAAAAGTGTCTTAAATTAAAGGCATCCACCATGAGGCGTAGAAGAAGATACAATAAATGCAAAGCATAATATATAGCATCTGAGCAGACTCTGTCACAGTGATGTCAATTTGTGCATATCATGGTAATATAGATATATACATAGAATGACTAAATAGCAATTATAGTAATAATAGGCATCAGAATGTATATACACTACTGTGCAAACATTTTAGGCAGGTGTGAATAAAATGCTTAAAGGGACACTAAACCCAATTTTTCTTTTCAGATAGAGCATGCAATTTTAAGCAACTTTCTCATTTACTCCTATTATCAAATTTTCTTCGTTCTCTTGCTATCTTTATTTAAAAGGAAGAATATGATGCATAGGAGCTGGCCCATTTTTGGTTGAGAACCTGGGTTATGCTTGCTTATTGGTGGCTAAATGTAAGCTTCCAGTAAGCAAGCACTATCCATGGTGCTGAACCTAAAATGGGCTGGCTGCTAAGATTTACATTCCTGCTTTTTAAATAAAGATGGCAAGAGAACGAAGAGAAATTGATAATAGAAGTAAATTGGAAAGTTGCTTAAAATTTCATACTCTATCTGAATCATGAAAGAAAAAAATGTAGGTTTAGTGTCCCTTTAAAGAGAAACATGGTCCTAAGAAATACTGAACAAATCTATTCAAAGAGTCAACATCCAAAAGTGTGCTGTAGCATTATATTGTATGAACATACACAAATAACCTATTTATAGATAGGTGCAAAAAGAAAGTGCTGTAAGCACAAGGAGCACATTAAAATATAACCTTTATTTAGTTTTGAATAAAAGACAGCTGTATTTTACTCGGGAAAATGCTGCCATGATACAATTAAAAACACTTCTCTGCCAGACAGCCAAGAGTTAATATTCAACAAAATGTTTGTACTAGTACTGGAAAAAGGTTGTAACTTGGGATAAATAAAAAAGGTTTAAATAGTATGCGGGTGAAATGATAATATATGTGAGAATCACTGCATGCTTAGATTACAACGATTAAGTAACAATAATTGACGTCTTATATTAGTATCATTGCTGAGCGATAATAAGTCACTATCAAGTATACCCTTAGTAGAATATCTTAAATCCCATAACCCATTTTTGTACGAACAAACATGTAATTTTAGGCTGGACACAAACCGAGCAGAGAGCTCATTAAAACACACACAGAACCCCTGACGCGGTCGCGTTTTACATTGCACTTCCTCAGAGGGTGAGGAAGCGTTATGTGAAACGCGACTGCGTCAGGGGCTCTGTGTGTGTGTCTTAATAAGCTCTCTGCTTGCAGTGAATTTCAAATATATTTTCATTTCACCCGCATACTATTTAAACCTTTTTTATTTATCCCAAGTTACAACCTTTTTCCAGTACTAGTGCAAACATTTCGTTAAATATTAATTCTTGGCTGTCCGGCAGAGAAGTGTTTTTAATTGTTTTATGGCAGCATTTTTCAGAGTAAAATTCAGCTGACTTTTATTCAATAACTAAATAAAGGTTATATTTTAATGTGCACTGCGTGCTCCTTGTCCTTACAGCATTTTCTTTTCCTTCTTAATATGAGGAGAGTCCCCAGCTTCATTCCTTACTTGTGGGAAATACAGAACCTGGCCACCAGGAGGAGGCATAGACACCCCAGCCAAAGGCTTAAATATCTCCCCCACTTTCCTCATCCCCCAGTCATTCTTTGCCTTTCGTCACAGGAGGTTGGCAGAGAAGTGTTGAAAGATTTCGAAGTAGTTCCTTAGGAAGGGTATCTGCCCTTCGAGATGGGACTGGAGTTTTAAGTAGTCTTATCAGCCTCTCAGTGAGAGCATTGATGAAAGTTAGAGTCTGGAGATGCAGGGAGAGTCTTTCTGCGAACCTATCCAGACTCATATTAACAGCTGATTTATCATTTTCTATTACCATCTCAAAGTGTCTAATATCCCTTAAACACTTATAAAATACTCCACTACTTGCTCGTTATTGGGTTAGCGCTTGAGCAAAAGCCAACGTCTTACTGTGCGCCACCATAGAGTTCTGTTGTGTAAGGGATTTAGCGCACGTGCTATCTGACATTCAGATGTTAGGGCGCCCTAGACTATCTCTCAAGCGATCAGAAAATAACTTTTAACTTGTAAAATGAGTGCAAAAATAGAAGCACTTGAGCAATGGTAACCAAAATTAGCGCAAACATTTCCTTCCTAAGATAGGGAGTGTCCACGGCTTCATTCCTTACTGTTGGGAAATACAACACCTGGCCACCAGGAGGAGGCAAAGACACCCCAGCCAAAGGCTTAAATATCCCTCACACTTCCTCATTACCCCAGTCATTCTTTACCTTTTGTCATGTTAGGAGGTGGCAGAGAAGTGTCAGAAGATTCGGAGAGTCCTGAAAAAGGGTATGTGCCCTTCGAGATAGGACTGGAGTTTTAAGTAGTCATGTCAACCTCTCAGTGAGAGTATTGATGAAAGTTAGTGTCTGGAGATGCAGGGAAAGTTTTTCTGCAAAACCATCCAGACTACTACTAACAGCTCCTAAGCAAACAGTGTATACAAGTTTCACTGCTTTCTCTCACTCAAGTCCATGTCAGGAGCGCCGCTATAAGACTGTCACACTTGAGAGGCTATGTTCTTTTCCACAGCATCAATCCTGGAGGTAAGATTGTTTAAATTTTTACACATAAAACGCTATAACAGGGTCACAGTGTGGTTCCTTTATACCTTGATAGGATCTAGGGTTAATATCCTCTGAAGGGGGTTTATTGAACAGTTGGGGTTAATTAATCAGTGTATTAATTATTTTCATACTGCTTTGTGTGATTTTTTTCCTGGGCTTATAGACTGTGTGTTTTTGGCTGGAACAAACAGGTTTCACTTTTAAGTTTCACTTTCGTTTTTGAAAGTGTTGCACAGCTCCTATTACTTGCTGTACTTTTAATAGCAGGGGAAGTACTGTCTTGCACTCCATGTGACCGGGTGTGGTCTATGTTCATTTTCTCTATCCTGGCTGAGACTTAAACCTGAAGAGAGCGTTTCCTCTGTTAACTGTCTGAGTATAAAGGTGCATTTTTCTATAATAAAAAATGTTTTTCTTTGTGTCCTTCTGTGGGTATAACCTGAGCTATGGAGGACTCTGACATGTTAGAAGGTACTCCTTCTATACTAAATCATACCTGTTTATATTGTGAGGAGGCCGTGGTTTTCCCACCCACTCAATTATGTTTCACATGCCTTAACACCGTTATAAAGTCTAAGAAGAGAGACAAGCCTGCTAAGGCTCTTAGTCCCTCTGAGCCGTCTACCTCTCAGGACTCGGTGTCCCGTGAGATTACTAGCCTTGCTACATTACATGCACTCCACATGCAGATTCATCTTGAGAAAGCCCTGCAGAGGGAGAAACGCGTTGATGTGCTGCAACTGTTATTGATATGTTATTTGTATGTAGCTGGAGCTACTACATAGTTCATTGAGGAGTGTGCAAATTGCTAACATAGTTAGCCAACTCTAAACACCTTGCAACTATATCTTTGAACTTTCTATTGGAGAATACCGTATATCAAGTTCACCTACAGTTTTATTCCTTGTATCCTGCGTGCTGTTTGGCACTAAGAGCAGGTACTTCTCGCTGGATGATTGCTATACTATAGCTGAAAGATTCAACCATTACCGCTATTAGCTGATCCCTAATTTGAGCCAATCAGAAGGCTCGCTTGGGACAGCGCCCATACAAGTGACGTCATCACATAAACGGCCGTAATTCATTCACAGAGGATACCAAGTGGACAAAGTTTGGGGTAAGCCCTTGTTTTCTAGCAAACCAACATCTGTTTGGATTATCCAAGTGCCATATTGGACTGTTTTGAATTGACACCACGGATTCTTTTCTGAAAGTATAGACTGTTATTTTATATGGTGGCAACCTAACCTTTTAATTACGGAGACGTCCGTTTTTTAGTAATATAATCCATTGTGAAATAAATTTGTGCTCAGTTTTATATATTCAATAGCATTTGTCTTTATTGTTTATATATATATTCCGATTTAGTTTAGTCTTATTTAATTTTTAAACAATTTTATACAGTTTCTCATTTTGTCTTCTTATTTACCCTACTTACTATCACCTTTAGCTGTAGCGCTCCTGATATCTTTTTCTGTCTGTTCTAATTTCTGCCTATTTAAGGGACTCATAGGTGTAATCAGGAGTTTGGTGATATCACCCTGCGCTCACTGGTATAAATCCCTTTGCTATTTGTATCCGTATGGAGAGCTGTTTGAGGTGTCAGGAAGGCACAGACAGGGGTTGTTGAGTCCTCCTTCCTGATCAATATTTTGGAACTACGGGCAATCTTCAATGCCTTGACGCTTGGCCACTTCTGGGTTCGTCCCAGTTTATCAGATTTCAAGTAGACAATATAACCTCGGTGGCTTACATCAACCATCAGGGGGGAACGAGAAGTTCCTTGGCTATAAAGGAAGTATCTCAGATTCTGCTGTGGGTGCTGTTCGCTGTCAGCGATACACATTCCGGGTGTGGACAACTGGGATGCAGATTTTCTCAGCAGGCAATCCTTCCATCCAGAGGAATGGTCTCTCCATCCCGAGGTGTTTGTAGAGATATGCAGCAAGTGGGGGACGCAAGAGATAGATCTCATCGCATCCCATCTCAATACCAAGCTACCCAGGTACAGGTCGAGGTCAAGAGATCCCAAGCAGATCTAATAGATGCATTAGCAGTGCCCTGGAGGTTCAAACTCATATATATTTTTGCTCCATTACCGCTTCTTCCTCGAGTGGTGGCCCGCATCAAGCAGGAGCAGGTATCAGTAATCCTGATTGCTCCATCGTGGCAGCGAAGGACGTGGTTTACGGATCTAGTGGGGATGTCCTCATCTCCTCCGTGTAAGTTACGGTCGATTTCTTCATGAAAATCTAGATTCTCTGAGGCTGACTGTGTAGAAATTGTATGCTTAGTCTTAGCCAAGAGAGGTTTCTCTGAGAGTGTCATTGATACTCTTATTTAAGCTCGTAAACCAGTTACTCTGCGTATCTACCACAAGGTGTGGAGGACATACTTATTCTGCTATAAAGAGCGTGGTTTTTCCTGGCACAAAGTTAAGATTGCCAGGATCTTATCTTTTCTCCAGGATGGGCTGGAGAAGGGCCTTTCTGCTAGTTCCCTGGGACAGATTTCGGCCCTGTCGGTTTTATTGCACAAGAGACTGGCTGAGCTTCCAGACGTGCAGTCTTTTGTTAAGGCTCTGACTAGGATCAGACCTGTGTTTAGATTTGGGGCTCTTCCTTGGAGCCTAAATCTTGTTCTTCGGGTTTTGCAACAGGTTCCGTTTGAGCCTCTGCATTCAGTTGACATTAAATTGTTATCTTGGAAGGTTCTCTTTTATTGGCTATTGCCTCTTTGAGCAGAGTTTCTGAGATCTCTGCTTTGCAATGTGAGCCCCCTTATCTGACTTTTCATGCAACAGGTAACAGTAAGTCCCAGCACTCAATCTCTTTCAAACAATTTTATTCACATTTAAATCATTTAAACGTTTCGGGGTCACAGCATGAATAAGGGGCTGTGACCCCGAAACGTTGCTGATGTAAATGTGAATAAAATTGTTTGAAAGAGATTATTGAGTGCTGGGGACTTACTGTTACCTAGATTACCTTTTGAGGATCAGGCAGTATCCTCAGGTCTTGCGTGCACTCAAAAGACTCTGTGCTGTTCTATATATTCTATTTTGTGATTTTTCATGCAAATAAGGCAGTTTTACTAAATTGGGTTTTCTTCCTAAGGTTGTGTCAGAATGCAACAATCAGGAGATTGTGGTTCCTTCCTTGTGTCCTTATCCTTCTTCATCGAAGGAACGTTTCCTCTTTGTTGTCTATTCAGGGAAGCGTAAGGGTCAGAAGGCTACTTCGACTTCCCTATCTTTTTTGGTTAAGGAGTGTCATCCGCTTAGCTTACAAGACAGCGGGACATCGTCGTCCTGAGAGAATAACGGCTCATTTCACTAAAGCAGTGGCTTCCTCTTGGGCCTTTAAGAACGAGGCCTCTATGGATCAGATTTGTAAGGCGGATACCTGGTCCTCCTTACATACTTTTTCAAAATTTTTACAAGTTTGATATTTTTGCTTCAGCTGAAGCAGCTTTCGGGAGAAAAGTTTTGCAGACTGTGGTGCCCTCAGAATAGGGTCTGCCTCTTCCTTTTTGTTCCCTCTCGTTACTCATTCAGTGTCCTCTGGAGCTTGGGTATACTTTTCCCAACAGTAAGGAATGAAGCTGTGTACTCTCCCTATCTTAGGAAGGAAAACATAATTTTTGCTTACCAGATAAATTCCTTTCCTTATGATAGGGAGAGTCCACGGCCCGCCCATTTTTTCTTGTCTATGGGCGGTCCCCTATTTATTTTATTCTTCTGGCACCATTTATACCCTAATGTTTCTCCTACTTTTCCTTGTTCCCTCGGCAGAATGACTGGGGTAATGAGGAAGTGGGAGGGTTATTTAAGCCTTTGGCTGGGGTGTCTTTGCCTCCTCCTAGTAGCCAGGTGTTGTATTTCCCAACAGTAAGGAATGAAGCCGTGGATTCTACCTATCCAGAAGGAAAGGACTTTATCTGGTAAGCATAAATTATGTTTTTTAGCTCCAATTTTTCACCGTTTAGCACAAAATTAATAATTTTGCATAATTAAACTAACTTGTATTACAGTTTTATTATTCAGTTTGTCTGCTTTTTCTATTATATAGATCTAAATATTGTAGGTTTTTCACTCCCCATAGAGGCTGGGGTGCTTTCCATGGAATGACCTTTTTAAATGCTGCACATTGATTGGTTGACATGTTTTCCTAACAGGACAGTTTAAAATACTGATGCATATATGGGGAAAAAATGTTCCTTAAAGCTTAAAGGGACATGAAAGTTAAGATTATACTTTTTTGTTTTAAATATATAGCAATTTTAAGAGACTGTACGTCTATTATCAAATTTACTTTGTTCTCTTAAAGGGTTAGAAATCTTTCCTTAGAGAACGAACTCCAACATACCTTATCACTTATATAAGGTGCCACAGATTAAACAAATAATGGTTCTTACTTTAAAACAAAGCTTTACATTGTATAAAATTATTATTGTTTTCTCCTATAAACGTCCGTAACGACCGTCCATGTAGGCTGGCGTTGCAGTTCATGTATGCAAGCCTTTCAACCAATGGCGCTGCAGCACGGATCGGTTGATTTGAATAGTAAAATAAGTTCTGGTCCTCAATCTCGGCATTTGCATCCTGACTTGTGGGCATTTGCATGTGCAATGCACAATGAATCACACTTCCAGTTTTGTGAACTTAAAATATTGCATGCGCATATAGTATGATCGTCATCATTGAGCTGCAGTATGACGTACGCGGCCGAAGCTGCAGAAGACTAGGGGCAAAAAAAAAAAATAATGTAACGATATGCGCATGCGTGAAGCCATCTTTATTCTACCTAGGTAGAACTCGACAATTTGTCAGCATTACAATGGAAAAGAAGGGTTTGGCAGCATTTTTATTTTATTTTATGAAATGCATGTAAATGTAAAAAAATTGATAATAGGTGTTATTGGCATTATTGTGTATGATGTTTTAAAAAAAAATGGAAAAGACATTAGGGTTTACTATCCCTTTAATATCATTGGTTTAAAAGCATCCTTAAGCTGCTTAAAGTGAAGGTCAATTTTCATGTGAAAGTGCCCGGTTTTTTAAAAAAAACTATTAAAAACAAGGGCACTTTCATTCATGAAAATTGACATTTCAGCCGTTTTTTAAAAATATACTTACCTTTTCTTCTTGAAGTCGCTCCAGTGTTTCACCAGCCCGTCGCAAGCCTCTTCATACGTCAGCAATGACGATTCCGACATCCTCCAATCAGGGCTTCCCCCCCAGGGTAATCATTTCCTGAGGCAATGCTGTGATTGGAGGAAGACGGTTTCGTCATTGCTGGGTAAATAAACCAGGAAGAAGCAGGCGGGGCATCGTTCCAGAAGAACAAGGTAAGTATTTTTAAAATACGGTGCTATGTCAATTTTCATGAATTAAAGTGCCCCTGTTTTAAATAGTTTTTTTAAAAACCGGGCACTTTCACATGAAAATTGACCTTCACTTTAAGGAGCAGCAATGCACTACTGTGAGCTAGCTGGGTATTGGTGGTTATGCAAATTAGCCTGTTGTCATTGGGTCACCAGATGTGTTCAGCGAGATACAGCTACCAGTAGAGCATTGCTGCTATGAAGCTGACTTTATGTAACATGTTTCCCCCATTTAAGAGTGTGAGGTACAATGTAATTATCAGATCGATACCTACGTTTAAAAAGAAAAATTACAAGATAAAACGGTTCAGAAGACTTGCTCGGTGTATAGGTGTCGTGATGAACATAAAGCTGACGTTTAATGCCTGAAAGATTTTTATATGTCACTAAAGCAAGGCCTGAATAATGCTTATTCATTTACTCAACTACCTTTCTTTTTATTTCTCTATATACATGACTTGCTCCTAGAAGTGCATCTGTAAGAGCTGAATTGTTTTTATTCCCTTGCATTAGGATACAGCAATATTATGTCACAAATTATTTAGTGAAAACAGTTAAGCAAAAACTGTTTTAACTGAAATTAGCAATAAATTCTTGTTTCTGAACAATTTATATTGTTGCATTCATGCTCATTGGCTGATGGTAACAATGTCCACAGTTCTATTGGAGTAAGTGGATAGTCTTTTGTAGTTGTCCCTTTAACTTTACCAATTAGCCACCAAAATTTCTCCAGCTTTATAAGTGTATGTTAATAGAAATGATTGTATTTTTTTATTGTGTAAATCTCATATTATTTTGTAAGCTAATAGTTGCATAAGTAACTGAGATTAATTTGCATGAAGTCAGTGACATTAGCATTTGCTTTCACATGGGATTCTATATTAAAGCTATAGTTATCCCACTGTATGCAACGTATAGGCCAGGAACCTACTGCTATCCTGTTAACAGTACCTACCCAGTGATCATACAGGACCTGTAATAGGAAGCCCCGGCTTGTACTGGAGAATATCGTAAAGGAAAATTAATCTTCTTAGAAAATTCACGCCAACAGCATTTTCTCATGAATGGTTCAGGGTCTTCAGCTGCGGAACAGGATGTTTCCAGAAGATAAAATTTACAAGGTAAACCTGCAAAATACAAGAGAGTTCTCATCTTGTGTTGGGAATTACTATCTAATTTATTAAAGGGATACGAAAGTCCAAATTAAACTTTCATGATTCAAAGAGAGCACTTCCATTATGAAAATGTGCACAATCTTTTTATATGCACTTTTTTTCTGAGGAGCCAGCTAATACCAGCACATTGAACTAGGGCTAGGATTAGCCAGAAACATATATGGCTGGTCCTTCACACACCCATACAATGGTTTATTGATGTTTTTTAACTGATTGGTTCCGTTGTTTTTATGAAGGGGCAAATAAAAGATGAATTTTATTCCTTTGACCTGATGTCTTTTGCTGAAGTGCAGAGCATTAGATACATTGCCCAGATAGTGAAGCATGATTCATCACTCCAGAGAACACGTGATGCAACAGATGGTAGGCGATTTTTATTCTCTATGCGGTTCATCACTTGGAGGCCCCACTCTGTGAGTTTACGTGGTCTACCATTTTGTGACTGGGATGTTGTTGCCTCTAAACGCTTTGACTTCTCAGTAATAGTTCTTACAGTTGACTGGGGCAGATCTAGTAGGACTGACACAAAAACAAATGATAATCATAGTTTTCTACAATTGTTTATCAATAGCCAAGCTCCTCTCACCACTTGTTTTAATTGGTGGAGTCTAACCACAGTCATTATGTTAGTGCAAAGTACATTGTTTTGCAGTTTTTATCTGCTAAAGCCAATTAGGGAAATATATGCAGCAGGGTTAGCCTTGAGAAATCAGCAGTGTTTATTTCCAGCTCTGATAATTTAGAAAATCTAACGGCTAGATTACGAGTTGTGCGTTAGGATTAAAAAGCAGCGTTGGGCCGGTCCCAACGCTGCATTTTAAAGCCCGCTGGTATTCCGAGTCTTGAAGGTACAGGTGCACCGCTCACTTTTTTGGCCAGACTTGGAAATACCGCAAATCCACTTACGTAAATTGCGTATCCTATTTTTTCAATGGGACTTGCATAGCGCCGGTATTACGAGTCTGCCAAAAAGTGAGCGGTAGACCCTCTCCTGTCAAGACTGGTACCGCATTTTAAAGTCAGTAGTTAAGAGTTTTACACTACAACGCCGTAGCATAAAACTCTTAACTAAAGTGCTAAAAGTACACTAACACCTATAAACTACCTATTAACCCCTAAACCGAGGCCCCACCACATCACAAACACTAAAATTAAAATTTTAACCCCTAATCTGCCAAACCAGACATCGCCGCCACTATAATAAATATATTAACCCCTAAACCACCGCACTCCCGCATTGCAAACACTAGTTAAATATTATTAACCCCTAATCTTCCGCCCCTAACATCGACACCACTATATTAAAGTTATTAACCCCTAAATCTAAGTCTAGCCCTAAACCTAACACACCCTAACTTAAATATAATTAAAATAAATATAAATAAAATTACTATAATTGACTAAATTATTCCTATTTAAAACTAAATACTTACCTATAAAATAAACCCTAAGATAGCTACAATATAACTAATAGTTACATTGTTTCTAGCTTAGGGTTTATTTTTATTTTATAGGCAAGTTTGTATTTATTTTAACTAGGTACAATAGTTATTAAATAGTTATTAACTATTTAACAACTACCTAGTTAAAATAAATACAAAAGTACCTGTAAAATAAAACCTAAGTTACAATTACACCTAACACTACACTATAATTAAATTATATCCTTAAATTAAATACAATTAAATTATCTAAAGTACAAAAAAAACAAACACTAAATTACAGAAAATAATAAACAAATTACAAGATTTTTACACTAATTACACCTAATCTAATCCCCCTAACAAAATAAAAAAGCCCCCGCCAAAATAAAAAAAAGCTCTACCCTACCCTAAATTACAAATAGCCCTTAAAAGGGCCTTTTGCGGGGTATTGCCCCAAAGTAATCAGCTCTTTTACCTGTAAAAAAAAAAGTACAAATTACCCACCCAATACCCCCTTTAAAAAACCCTAACACTAACCCCTTGAAGATCACCTTACCAGGAGAAGTCTTCACCCAACCAGGCCAAAGTCCTCAACGAAGCCAGGAGAAGTCTTCATCCAAGCTGGGCGAAGTGGTCCTCCAGACGGGCAGAAGTCTTCATCCAGACGGCATCTTCTATCTTCATCCATCCGGAGCGGCTCCATCTTCAAGACATCTGACGCGGAGCATTCTCTTCCAACAAAGTCTTCTTACTAAATGACGTTTCCTTTAAGTGACTTCATCCAAGATGGCGTCCCTTCAATTCCGATTGGCTGACTTTGGGGCAATGCCCCGCAAAAGGCCCTTTTAAGGGCTATTTGTAATTTAGTGTAGGGTAGGGCTTTTTTATTTTGGGGTAGCTTTTTTATTTTGTTAGGGGCATTAGATTAGGTGTAATTAGTTTAAAAATCTTTTAATGTGTTATTATTTTCTGTAATTTAGTGTTTGTTTGTTTGTTTTTTGTACTTTAGATAATTTAATTTAATTGTATTTAATTTAGGGAAATAATTTAATTGTAGTGTTAGGTGTAATTGTAACTTAGGTTAGGTTTTATTTTACAGGTACGTTTGTATTTATTTTAACTAGGTAGTTATTAAATAGTTAATAACTATTTAATAACTATTGTATCTAGTTAAAATAAATACACACTTGCCTGTAAAATAAAAATAAACCCTAAGATAGATACAATGTAACTATTAGTTATATTGTAGCTAGCTTAGGGTTTATTTTACAGGTAAGTATTTAGTTTTAAATAGGAATAATGTAGTTAATGATAGGAATTTTATTTAGATTTATTTAAATTATATTTAAGTTAGGGGGGGTTAGGGTTAGACTTAGGTTTAGGGGTTAATACATTTAAAATAGTGGCAGCAACGTTGGGGGCGGCAGATTAGGGGTTAATAAATATAATGTAGGTGTTGGCGATGTTGGGGGCAGCAGATTAGGGGTTAATAAGTATAATGTAGGTGGTGGCGATGTTGGGGGCAGCAGATTAGGGGTTAATAAGTATAATGTAGGTGGCGGCGGTGTCCGGAGCGGCAGATTAGGGGTTAATAATATAATGCAGGTGGCGGCGATGTCGGGGGCGGCAGATTAAGGGTTAATAAGTGTAAGATTAGGGGTGTTTAGACTCGGGGGTTCATGTTAGGGTGTTAGGTGTAGACATAACTTTTATTTCCCCATAGGAATCAATGGGGCTGCGTTAGGAGCTTTACGCTGCTTTTTTGCAGGTGTTAGGGTTTTTTTCAGCCGGCTCTCCCCCATTGATTCTTATGGGGAAAATCGTGCACGAGCACGTTTAGCCAGCTCACCGCTAACGTAAGCAGCGCTGGTATTGAGGTGAGATGAGGAGCAAAATTTTGCTCTACGATCACTTTTTTGCGGTTAACGCTGGGTTTGTAAAAACCCGTAATACCAATGCTGTCTGTAAGTGAGCGGTGAGCATAAACTGCTCGTTAGCACCGCATAGCCTCTAACGCAAAACTCATAATCTAGGCGTAAATTTTTACAGGTAAATTACATGACAATGTAGTAAAATAAATAATGCACAGTTGCTTTACTTCGTATTTCTAAACATTTAATATAAAAATATCTAGGTGTTTACTGTGGTGCCAGCAGTATGCACTAAGGTGTCCGTCTACACTTCTGCTTATATGACATTATTATTCATAAGCAAGAATTCCCTTTCCCCCAACTGTAGAAAAGATTTGAGTTTTCTAACTGTTCCTTTGACCATTTGTCAGATTAAATTGCTAAGAAACTAAACAATTTGTCCTTCTGTTTTGTAAAGTCTGATCATTACTTCACTAGAGGTTTAATCTCATATCCCAATTAGGCAAGAATTGGCTACATCACCTCATGTCACACTAGCAAGGGATTTACATCTCCAATTAACTCCACCTGCTATAAATAGGGTCAAATAAAAACTAATGCAATCTGGTTTGTTTTCAGTATTTTGTCCTGGAAAAAGTGTAAAAATCTATTTGTAATGTTTCTATGTCATTAACATTTTAGTCAGCATTAAATAACCATTCTCTTAAAATAAGAATTAAAATTAATGTTATTGCTATCATTTTTTTTAAACATTAGAAAAAGTATTGGATCTACCAGTTTATCACAGGATTATTGTGTGATTTATCAGTAGTGATAATACCTCTCAGGTAAATATATATATTGTGTGAAAAAAAGGAGCAGGGAATAGCGCTAGTTAAATGCCAAAAGAAGTGACCAATTTGAGGAGGTCAAGTAATTTGAGTGAATCTATTTCAAATAATGGTTCTAATTATAATAAAATATATTATATTATATTAATTGGATTATTTGATGAGGAATAAGTCAGAGACACAAATATTACAAAATCTATAGCATGGATATGTCAATAATATGGCTAGATAAACATAGATATGATTTGATAACCATAGATCTAAATATGAATATGAGCAATGTAGGACAAAGAACATCAATCGTTCAGTTCACTATTTAAATTGAATGAGAGTGTTGCCAGGTTCTGAAGACATATGAAATCCTTTATTATACCATATAAAAACAAGTAGGAATTTAAAAACAATAATTAAATAAATGAACCTAGTAATAAAAGGCAAAAAAGAATAATTAAATAAATGAACCTAGTAATAAAAGGCAAAAAAGAATAATTAAATAAATGAACCTAGTAATAAAAGGCAAAAAAGAATAATTAAATAAATGAACCTAGAAATAAAAGGCAAAAAAGAACTGCTGGAAAAAACGGGGGGGGGGGGGGGGATACCAAAGGAGCTCACTATCACTGGAAACTGATACTGAGTTTATTATTGGTCTGTCCCTCTTGCACCATCTAACACGTAGAAAGTATGAAACACACAGGGTCAGCACACCACCAAGGTATATAAGATATAAATGATCATCCGTAGTAGGTGCTTATCACCTTCCAGGCTTCCCTCCAACAGCCCAAGGAGTATATGAAAAAAATTCAAGGAGAAGGAGGCACTCAAATGGAAAGCAATCCTTCATTACAGAGCTCTGTAATTAAGGATTGCTTTCCATTTGAGTCCCACTTTCTCCTTGAATTTATATATATACAGTATAATTTATACCACAGTTATGGCCTTTATACTAACTAGACAACAGTTGCTTTGTATGAGTAATTCCAGTTTTGGCACATGCTCATTATAACATTCAGTATCTAGGTATACACCAGTGTATCTCACTGTGTCAATATCACTAAATCCATATTCTAGTAATAACATGTTTCTTGGCTAGTAGTGACTCTGTAAGTGAGATAGCTTGTTTATCAGAGTTAAAGGGATTCTAAAACCAAATTTGTTCTTTCATGAATCAGATAGAGCATGCAATTTTAAGCAACTTTCTAATTCACTCCTATCATTTTCTCTTCGTTCACTTGCTATCTTTTTTTGAAAAGCAGAAATGTAAAGCTTAGGAGCTGGCCCATTTCTAGTTCAGCACCCTGGATAGCACTTGCTTCTTGGTGGGTACATTTAGCCACCAATCTGCAAGCGCTACCCAGGTGCTAAACCAAAAATGGGCCGACTCCAAAACTTTACATGATTCAGATAGAGCATGCCATTTTAAACAATTTTCCAATTTACTTCTATTATCTAATTTGACTTATTTTATCTAATTTGCTTTGTTCTTTTGGTATCATTTGTTGAAGAGTATAACTAGGTATGAGCAGGAGTAGCAATGCACTGCTGGGAACTAGCTGCTGTATATGCCAACTGTCATTTGTACACCTGATAGATTCAGCTAGATTCCAGTAGTGAACTTCTGTTCCTTTAAGAAAGGATACCAAGAAAATGGAGCAAAATTAATAATAGAAGTAAATTGGAAAGTTGTTTAACCCCTTGATGACCAGCGTCATACCCTGCAGCGAGATTGTGCTAAAAGAAGCGAGGTGGCGCTATTTCTGCATGCCCCACGAGTGTCCCTCTCTGCATCGGGCAGCGGTGGTGCCGATCGTTGGTGGCGTGGGAGGGTTAGGAGGGCGGTGGGTGGGCGGCCTATCGATAAAGGGGGGAGCAAGTGGGACCGCTGCACTGCAGAAAAAAAATATGCTGAGTGCGACAGGGAGGGGGAAGGAAGGAGGGTGGGGGGATGAGGGAGAGGGGATCTTAGAGTGGATGGGGGGATAAGAGGGTAGGCAAAGGTTCTTGGAGGAAGAGGTGGGTAAATGAGGGAGGGGGGAGGGAGTTGGGCAGCTACACTACAGAAAAAAAATGTTTTGTGTTTTTTATTTTGTTTGTTTTTATTTAAATAAATTTAAATTTATAGAAAACTGGGTACTGGCAAACATTTGGGTTTAATGCCTCAGAAACTTTACCAAACTTCACAAGGTATATGGTAGAATGCCAGTTTCTCCTTGTTTTTTCTTGGTTCGTTAAAAGGACATTAAACTCAAATTTTTATTCTCCTTAAAGGACTATTATGAGTGGAGTGTTATTTATTACTCCCACTCGTGCACTAACTCCGCTAGAAGTAACCTGTTTGCGCACGTTGGGTAGCACAACTATTACAAGCTGAAAGTAAAATGTTTTAACTTGTGCACGCAAAAAAAACAAACTTGGAATATCGTGACCACGTTAACTTCTTCCCCCATGGACTTGAATGAAGCAAGAAAAGTGGGGCGAAATATTGGAATGTGATAAATACATAAACATTTTATTATTGCATAAATATGTTTTGTTCTATTTTACTGCAAAGGGTTTCAATGCGCATAAATATATATATATATATATATATATATTTATATATGTGTGTGTGTTTGTGTATATATGTCTGTAAATATATATACACATATAAATACATATGTATACACATAGACACACACACACACATATATATATATATATATATATATATATATACACACACACACACACATATATATATATATATTGTAGAATCTGCTAACCTTTTAGTTACTATTTCCACACTAATATTACCTTTAGCTTAGGAAATCAGGACGCTGCTTGATGAAAGTATTTCTTTTATTATACAGAAAATAAGTATTTACATAGAAACAAGTTGCTAACTAATGTAAGGGAAGGAAAGGGAAGTTGGAAAAGGGGAGAGGGAGAGATGGAAGGAGAGAGGTGAGTGAGAAGAGAGAGCTTGCTTAGCCTACAATGGCAGCTAACTTATATAGTCATTCATTCTTTCTCACAGCCCAGCCCACACTCTATAAATTCTTCAGAGACCAGATGACATCATTAGATCAGGGGGGTTGAATGTGACGTCCTTCGGCTATTGGTGATAGGAACTGAGATAAAATCAGGGCCTTGTACACCATCTGTGATGAAACGGCCATCTGTGCTGAAATGCTAAATATTGGGTTGTAAAATGTCTTAGTGAATCCTGTGGTATCCTTTTGATCTATTGTTTATATACAGTGGTTCATCAGATTTCCACTTATCTCTGCCTTGTCACCTCTGAACTGGATAAACTGGTAACTGTAGGTCAGTGTGCATTTAACCCTTTGTATCCTTGATGTTGTAGACAAATGCCCCTTAGCATTTCATTATTCAATAATGTCCATGGAAATAACAGTCTGATATTAAAGTTAGGTGTGTTCATAAAATACAACATTCCCCTCTTTGATCATTAAATCACTTATGATCATAACGTTGTACTGCTCACTTTATAGTTTCTTCTGTGAGTGGGGCAACCTGAAATAAAACCATTCATTCACATCCATACTCTACATATGAACTAAATATTACAATACAATTCCCTTACAATGTGAAGCACATTCTATCAATCACATTATGAATAGGATGATTAGATAAATTTTACAAATACAATATATATTTTTCCCGGTTAGAATTAACAATAATCTGAGATGTATATCAAATCATCAGCATATTTAGAATAATTATACATATGATACAAATGAATTGTTACATATCACACACAATCTTAATGACTACTGCTAGGAGTAGTGCTCGAACTTTGCAAATTATTTTCTAGCACATTGTGAGATTTGAATGTTATACATATGTGACAGATTATAATTTATTAATACAAAATACTTGCTATCTGAGGTCATAAACAAAACGTAGCCTATAGCTTTGCAAAACATGTATACTAATGTCATTTTAACATTAAATCATAGTATCATTATCTGCTTCAAGGCATGCACACAGTCTTATAATCTATTGGTCAGCACTTAAAAACCTATAAGTAGACAATGTTATACTCTTTAAACATAACTGGCTTATGAAAAAAAAAATTTACTGAAAAACATTGCCCAGTGTGGCAAAACAGATTTAAAAATAAAAAAACTAATACGGAAGCATTTAAAAAAATGTTACCTATTGTGATAGAAAAAACAAAAAGAGAGAAAAAATAAAAATGTGCTTAAAAATACAAAAATGGTAGTGAATAAAAAATGTCCTTAAAAATAAAAAATGTCCTCAAAAATACAAAAATGGTAGTGAAGGGATCCCCCGTTTGGTTCCTTGATAGAAAAGGAACCATATTACAAAAAATAACAATAATTCATTTTAAACATATAAAACAGAGACAACACAGAACAAACACAACATAAAAACAGTACGCCACACAAAACATGTTGCTGTTCTCTTTAAATATAACAGCGTTCTTAAATAACTAAATTTGGATTTTGTATTAAATTATCCAATTTAAAATATCTAGTCTTCTCTACAGTAAATGATTTGTGCTTCTTTGGGTGATGGTATAGGTTGCTTCTGTAAGTAATCAGAATTGTTAGTTCATGACATTAATAACACAAACAAAATAACATAGACATATAAAACAGTACTTGAAACCATGACTTTTAAAATAAACTGGTTATGATCAATTGTTTGCAAACAATTCATTGTGACTATATTACATTTATGTAACTGATGAGCTCATCATAAAGTACCACGTGGTCTTTAAGAAAAAGGGGGAAATGCATTTCTTTATACTACAAACATTTTATTCATGAATAGCAACAACCTGTGAATAAAAATAAACAATTACAAAATTCTTAATTTCTAGAAGTAGACTGTACAAAGTTCACTTCTCTTCAAGTAATAGCCCTAAAAAAAAAGAAACATAGCATTAATATAGACATAAATACAAAGTAAATAAATGAAACAAAATAAATCTCTACTTGCCTATAGTAAAAATCTACCATCACTATACATGGAATACAGGGTAATAGAATGTAGAGAATAGAGACAGATTTCTGCAATTAATTGGCAATATACACAGGCTGAGCTAAATTGTATATCAATAGATGCATTGCCAATTGTGTATAATTAAACAGTGCCCAGAATGGCCAGTTTATGTAAGGCATCTGAAATGGAACATTTGTCCCTTCTTTTTTAGATGGGGGCTCTTTGCAATTTTGCTGAAAGTCTTTTTTAGATGGGGGCTCTTTGCAAGTTTCCTCCCTAGTAGGTTCTTCTATTATTTCTTTCTTTGTTAAAGAAGATATATTCTGTTCCTTTTCACCTTCAAATATAGCACTGTATTTTCCTTCCTTACTTAAATATGATATTTTGTTCTGCCTCATAATGTAATTTTTATTCCTGATATCTCTCATTGATGTCACACATTCCCTCATGATGTGCCCAAACTTTCCACATTTAAAACAACGTCTCAAAAATCTCTGCTTTCCCTGACTCTCAGTTAGCATAGATGTATTATTATGAGTAGCATTTTTATGCTTTGAGTCTCTAAACCAGTCTTTAAGTATGTTAACAAAGTTTGTATAGGAGCTGGCATTTCTAAGAGTGATTCTTGTACTACTGTCAATTAATGTGCATTTATTTGCCATAGAATACAGAAAATCTGCATCATCTGGGGACATGTTAGGGCAGTTATAAGTTATCTTATACAGTGCAAGGTACTCAGTACAAAACAAAATCGGGTCATCTCCTTCCTTTAAACTTGCGTTTGCTATGGCACTGGTACCTCTGGCATCACGACAACACATAACATACTGTAATTCCTTTAATCTGTCCCCTGAATTTACCCAGTTTGCATCAATATCAGGAGACACTCCTTTATGGGTGCCTACTGGTGCCCTTAGCTGTGCAGCTACTTGTGATGGCAACCAGGCCCGAAGCAAAGCACAGGCATCTCTGTTGCCTAAATTATACTGAGTAATAACAGCTTCTAACTTATTAGAAAGGATTACAGGTGGTGTGGAGGTATCAAAGTGACCTAAAATATGGCACAAATTATTACGGTCTTGTATTGTAAGGGGGGCAGAGTTACTATGATTATTTACTTTAGTTTGTAATTGGGGGTTACTTTGTCTGCATTCTATTTGAGGATTTAGAGTAGAGGGGACCTGGTTTAAAGTTAACAAAGAACTGTCAGGAATGTTAGGGGTTTGTCCATCTAGTTCTATAGTTTGACTTTCATTACCATCCACTTCTAAAGGACAAACATGTGCTAGACTACTCCTGTAATGGTTACATTTGTCTTGTATCCCATGTGCTTTAAGAGACAAGATACATTGTTCCTTATTTAAAAGCTGTGATTCAGACTCCCATAAATCTGCCTTAAGTGATGCAATAACATTCTCTCTCTGCATTTCCTTTTGTTCCATACATATTGCTAATTGTTCTCCCATGCCACACCTCACTTCACATTCATTAAGCCTCTCTTGTAGCTGAGCATTCAGTTTAGTAAGTTTGTCTATCTCTTCACTCAGTGTATCACACTCACATCTCTTTTCAGAGTGACTAGCAACAGCCATAATAGATTGACCAATTTTATCCAGTTGTTCTATAATATCAGTTCTTTCTGCCTTCCATTCCAACTCTTTCTGTTCAGCAATCTCTTTTATTCTTAGAAACATACTCAGTAAATTACTTAGCTCTCTTTTTTCTATGTCTTTCTGAAACAGTTTTCTACTTAGTTCATTATTGTGCTTTTCACATTGTTTAATTACATTATAAAACTGACGTGTCAATGGATCTTCTGCACATGTAATAAATGTGACAGAGGCATATTTCTTAATGTATTTCTCAACCAGTTCCATTCTTACTAACAATACACACACCAGATTCACACAACACACTATACACAGTACAGATGTACACAATGATCACACAACACACTATACACAGTACAGATGTACACAATGATCACACAACAAACTATACACAGTACAGATGTACACAATGATCACACAACACACTATACACAGTACAGATGTACACAATGATCACACAACACACTATACACAGTACAGATGTACACAATGATCACACAACAAACTATACACAGTACAGATGTACACAATGATCACACAACACACTATACACAGCAGTGACGTGCAGTGAGCTCAGAGGCTAGTGAGGCAGTGGCTATGATAGGCCTGAGAAGCACATATATGAACCTAATAGAGGTAACTTAAATTAGCCGGTTACACAATGACGATTAGAATAGTATCTAATATCTTGTATTTAAGCCTCTGCAGACAGTCCCCTTATCTCAGGGCTATTTATTTATTATCTATTGACTTGCATTTTAGCCAGTTAGTGCTGTGTCCTGCACAACCCCACAGGAGAGAGCACAATGTTATCTATAATACACACATAAATTAGCAGTCTAAGAGGCTGTCTGTAGTGCCTTAAACAGTCAGAAATTTAGAGATTAAACGGTTATAAAGTATATTAATATAACAATGTTAATTGTGCAAAGCTGGGGAATGGGTAATAAAGGTGTTATCTATCTTGTTAAATAATAGAGATTTTGGTGTAGACTGAATTCTGACCCAGGCAGGATGAAATACTTGCAAGCACACAAACAAGGCTTCCAAACAATCTGACCACATGTTAAAACCAGAAACTCCCTAATGCAACTAATGCATAAAAATGCAGGGGATGACTGGCAATTTTGGAACCAGGGGGCGAGTACAATTCAGTGGCCCAAGTACTGAAACCCTGCCCACTATGAAATTCTATATCTAATAGTTAAATTGCAAGGAAAGTAAAGCACCTAAGAAATGATAGAAATAAGGCTATAAAAACAGAATTTCAATGGAAAAAAAATATATATTTATTTTTTCTAACATCAATGTATAGCCCTAGCATACTGCTGACATCATGTACATTTCCAGAAAACTGCTGACATCCATGTACAGTCCTAACATACTACTGACATCCTTGTACAGCCCCTTACTAAACCATTAATCAGGGCCCCCACACATACATAGAAACACACTCACAAACATAGATTCACATACACACAGAAACACACTAGGACATACAGAGGCACTAACACATACAGACACACAGTGACACACACAGAAACAGACACATACAGAATCACACACAGAAATATACATTCAGATATACAAGAAGACTCACACAGACAGACACAGACAGACACGCACAGACACGCAAAGCACGCAAGCACCATCAGATACCATATACACATAGGAACCAACATACACAACACCAGGCACCACATGCACACAAACAGGCACCGAAAAAGCACAGACAAGAAGCCACATACATCATCACTCACACATACACAAGCACCCACAGGAATACACACTAAGAGGCTGGCTAATCCACAAATATATACAGACAAGCACACACACACACATACACACTTCCATGTGACTTTTACATTAGTTAAATATATAATAGTTGAATAAAATGTTTTATTAATATTATATGCCAGTTGTACTTGACAAGATGGAGTGCCCCCCCTGCTCCTACTTACTGTGTGCCAGTAATACACTACATTTGATTAAGATTAAGGGCCTTTTACAACCACTTATTACAGTTTTCTGCCACATGACTCCCTTCCCTCATTTATGCCACTCATCATATACCATATTAAATTTGCCAATCAGTTCCCCTACTCACATGAATGCCAGCTAAATGACACAATATACCAGGCAAGATGCAAGACTCCCTGCCCCCATACATTCACTGAGAGATATCACAGCTCACTTGTGGATTTAATATGAAAACCACTAATAATAAATATATCATATAAAATAATTTTTTAATACTAAAAATATAAAAACTATGCTTTTTAATAAATGACATACAGGTCATCATATTACAGAAAGACAATAAAAAGTGAGGTGTTATAAACAGGAAAACCTAAAAGCATGGGAAACTGCAGTAAAAAAAAAGTGTATTTATTGAAGGAAAACAACATTAGGATGACAGTGAAGCACTGACCTAAATCAATCAGTCTATCTAATCAACATACATAGAAACAAAATCAGCACAGTTTTGTTCTCTTTAGTTTTCAGTGCACATAACTAAGATACTCAGAAGTGTCTGGACCCAGTAGATCTCACCTTATATCTTGGGTGACATAGGAGTGTACTCAGCACTAACTGTTTTACAGGAGGGAAAGTACATTGTTTATTATACAGACCAGAAGAGGTTCCTGCATAAAAAAGGCACTA